>NC_142940.1:65343476-65405976 GCF_046866305.1 Octopus bimaculoides
CAATGTTCGTTGTGTGTGTGTGCTTCTGTGTGTAATATTTTATGTATGCTATGTCCTATATATGTGTGTGTAGAGAAAGAGAGAGAATGAGATAGAGAGAATGAGAGAAAGAGTGAATGAGAGAGAGAGTAAGCGTCATGCCCATACATTCGCGTTTTTTTTTCTTTATATATTAGGATTCTTCTACAATCAACTTGTGAACTTCAAATTAGACCATTCTTACTGACCTGTCTTAAACAATAACCATAAGAAATATAACAAAATATTTTTGTCAGTAAATATGAACTTGAGTTCCAGGCAAAAACTTGTGTTGTTTTCATTTTTCTTCCCTTCATTTTTTTTTTCTTTTCGTTTTCTTTGATATTCTTTAATCACTTACAGGTTAAAAGTCAGAACGTTCGGTGAGTTTAGTAAATCAGAATATTTCTTTCGCTGTGTTGATCAAAAATTGATTCTTGCTCAACAATAAATTCATTCTTTTTTTTTTTTTGTATCTATTAATTTGGTAATGGATTCGTTTTTCTTTTCTATGAAAGAAAGACACTAGATTGGCAGAATTATTAGAGCGTCGGATAAATGTTCGCAGTATTTATTCCAAAATCTAAATTCTGAGTGGAAATCCTACCGAAGTCAAATTTACCTTTCGTTCCTCACATATCTGTTAATAACAAACTGGGAGGAGGTGATTAGATCGAACAAAATGCTTAATTGGTATTTTATTCAACTCGGAAAGGAGAAGCAAAAAGAACTTCAGTGCGATTTGAACTCAGAACATAAAGGGATGTAATTAAATATAGCAAAGCATGCTCTGCCGAGTCTGTCAGCAAATCCTCTGAAATCTTGATAGCACTACCCTCCCCATCAGCATCGTCATCTTCATCATGCTGCTGCTGCTACTACTACTACTACTGCTGCTGCTGCTGCTGCTATGAATTCTTTAAACTTTAATTTAGCATTAGATTAGTATACTGAGGTTATTCTTCAAGACTTCAGAAGAAATTAATAGGGGAAAGAATGTTGCTGGTGTTTTTTGCTCAGACCAGCGATGACTTCGCGTATCGATGACATCGCGTATCGAAGACAATTCTGTATTATCTAATTGTCTTTCTTTATTCAAGATGACCATGGTCATTTGAATGAGATTTGGCTGCTATTCGAAGAAGTGACTATATAGAGGCTATCTAGTAGGCATGTTAGAAAGGGAGGTGTACAAGGAGGAGGATCTACCATCGAAAAGATATTTTGAAATGAATCTGATTCCTGGTCGAAGACAATCAATTTCTCTTGCGTAACAAATATTCTTGAGAAAGACATAAAGTAACAGACATTAGCTTTTGTCTTTCCGATAGATTATTATAGTAAGACTTTAGTGACAAACTTCTTGGAATAATTGGTAGGTAAGAATCTTGTGTATAGAATATATAATGTATATGGATAGTTTCAAAATTTACGTAATATTTGTGGTTTTAGACATTAGAATGACACTTCATCAGACTTGCATCAAAAGTGAACTCTTACATTGAGCGTCGTCCAGACTTTGTTTTTTTGTTGTTTTTTTTTTGCTTATACTGGGAGGAAAGAAAAAGTAAATAAAGCTAAACAAAGATTGGTTAGAGGACGAACACGAAAATACCAGAAAGAGAGAATCGTGAGAAATGTATAGGGATTGGAAATATAGAAAAACCGGTTACGACGACGAGGGTCCCAGTTAATCCGGTTAACGGAAGCACCTGCTCGTGAAATTAATGTGCAAGTGGCTGAGAACTCCACGGGCACATGTAACCTTAACGTAGAACTCAGGGAGATTCCAGTGTGACACAGAATGTGACAAGGCTGGTCCTTTGAAATAGAGGTACTACTCACTTTTGCCAACTGAGTGGACTGGAGCAATGTGAAATAAAATGTCTTGCTCAAGGACACAGCGCGTCACCAGGAATTGAACTCATGACCTTATGATCATGAGCCCAATACCCCAACCAGTAAGTCACGCACATTCACTACATCCATCTGTCTGTCTGTATGTATGTCCATCTATCTATCTATCTATCTATCTATCCGTTTTGTGTATATAAGACAGAGCCGTGTCTGTGTGGAGAAATCCGAAACTAGTCGCTTCACTAGAACTAGATCAAATAATACTGTCGCTGTTTTTTCTACGAGTAGTAAGCATTGCTTAGATATTGATGGCTCGCATTCTCCTCATATTCACACTTCCAGGTTCGGTAAGTACGAATGAAACCGTGGTGTCAATTAAATCAGCTTTAGACGTTTTACGAAATAAAAACATGTAGCTTTGTGTCAGTGCCAGAAAACTGTATTAAGGATATATTTTAGTTCATTGATATAATTTCTTACAATTTTATTGATAAAATAACTCGCCTGTTTATCGACTTGTTAACTACACTGCAAAGAAGCAGAAAGCTGTTTTCAAGGCTGCACGCAGATTATGTTTAGCGTTATATCTGGGGTTCGACGGTTCCCCAACTCTATTCAATTGAATAATATTTAATCCTGTATACTGCAAATCAATCCTTAATCACTTCTAAATTTCATAATCTCTAAACACGTCTAAATTTCATAGAAATTACACTCAACACACACACACACAACACACACTCAACACACAGCACACACACACGGTGTCACGCAAGGCTATTTACTTCATAATAAAAGGTACGAATAAAGTATAATAAAGCAGAGAACATTTATTGTAAGGTCTCTTACGGCTTTTATTTGTAGATTTTCTTATGAAGTGAATATCTTCGAGTGACGTCAAATGCCCTTGTTTTTCCGTCTTCCATTTTTGATCTATTTACACTCTTTGAGTCAGGTACTGACTGTGTTTTTGGCGGCTTGGAGGGGCAACTGAAACCCCTTATTTCTATTTGCACTTCAAGCTGGAATTTTACTGGCAAACCAATCTCAACACTCATTGTACATACATATTATTTTATGTCAATCGTCGTATACTCCTTGCATTCTCTCTCTCTCTCTCTTTCCCTCTTTCCCTCTCTCCCTCTTCCTCTCTCTCTCTCTCTCTCTCTCTCTCTCTCTGTATATATATATATATATATATATATATGTATATATTTAGCCTATTTCAGTATATTTAACGAGTAAAAGCATATGTATATATTTTCATAATTTATCGATCTCTTATAAAATTTATCGGTTTATTATTAATATAATAAGCCGTTTTTCCATTCTGCTCGAATCTCCGAAGCTAATTGTTCCAGAAAAAGAAAAATTTGCAAAATGCTTTCAGAACTTCCTCTATTTCCGGTTGTATTTTACCAATTCACCTGACGCTGTATTATCCCAATGCTTTTCTTACGATTCCCCCTTTTTTTGGTTTATGCTAATGAGGACATCAAGGCTTTCATATGAGACGCAGGGTTGCTGGAAGTAAGAATCAGGGAGAAAATGTTAGAAAACAAAACCGTGTTGTATTAGCGTAATTCATTCATATGAATATATGAATGAATTTTAATGTTTCACCTGTATGTATTTTCTACTATAGTTTTCCTATAGCCCGCTCTTGTTCCTGCCCCTATAGCATACCTGCACTTCTCTTAATGCTATACTCTCATTCATTTAAAGGGTTTTGATCTCCGAATTATTTGGTGTCCTCACGAGTGCTGATGTCACCTAAAAAAGTACTTAGTACAGTCTGTAAAGGGGTCAGCGCTATGACGGGCATCCGGCGGTAGAATTTATACCAAGCAGACGTTGGAATTTGGTATATTTTTTTGGCATGTTGGTTCTTGTCAATCCGTCCAACCCATGCCAGCATGGAAAACGGTTGACATGATATTGGCTACAGTCTGAAGGTAAATTTGCAAATTTACTAAAAAAATTATGCAAGACAGGTTTCTGAAATCGTTAAAACGTAGATTGAATTCTTTACGGTATTTGTTCGAACTCTCTGCTCCCCAAGTTCGATCCCACCGAAGTACTTTGCCAATCGCCTTTTCAGTGTCGTTCATTAAAGTCTTAGTCCAAAGTGGGTTAGTACTCTATTCACCAATCTTCTTTTCTCAAACTTTTATTCTATGTTCATATGAGAACTTAATACCAAATCTTTTTCTCCATTCATCTGACTTGGCAATTGTAATGAAGAAGGAACCTTCGGCCCCTGAAATAAGGGTTTATTTTGGTCTTACAAGGAATCTGAATCAACGAAGGAAACGTCAGAAGATAACATAATTAACAAAGCGCAAACATACTTGATATAGTAATCCAAAATATTCTAATTAACTAATATTTAACTTTTAGTGATGTGTGCAATCATTATGTTAATTACTAAATCTGGTCAGGAAAATTCAGGAAAACATTTCTCATGGAGCCTTTTACTGATTACACCATTGTTGTTATAATGATATCAGACGCCTATCTTTGGACAGTTTCTCCAGAACTACAGGTCAGGAACATTAATATTATATTTGCCATTCCTTACTGAGTTATTGATGCAGCGATATTGCAGATTCACAGCAATTTCGCTCTCATAGAGTTGTCGAACAAATGCTGCGAAAATATATCAAACGATATAAATTGAATTTTGTGGGAATTGTTTGGCAAGAGAGGAAATAATAGAAACAATGGGCTTGTCATATGGCTAGGCTGATGTGAATATATCGCGAAATCTCTTTCTATAAGACTGCTGTCATAAGGAAGACATTAATCATAATTATTAAAATATAAACACAATACACGCAACTTGACGTTAAGTATACCGAACAGTTTTGATCTTTGAAACCTTATTAACGAAATGAAAGGAATTTAGAAGTATGTCGAACCATCATTTCGAATGGTTTCACGATGAAAGAAATGAAAGAGCAGAATAAAATTAAATTAAAATAAGAAAAAAAAAATAAGGTCAAGCTGTCAGACGTGCACCATTGCCTTATACAGAGGTTGAAATCAGCTTCATTGGTCGCTATTCCGTAAATGGCGCCGAAAAAGCCAATTGCCTGAAACAGACAGCAAACGAAGCGAATGAATGAAGCAATAACTAAGCGATTAAGAATTCGATGCTGAATACACAACAACAACAACTAAACAGTCTAGTAACAATGAACGACTAGTTTGAACTTAACCCCTCTTGTACTTCCAGATACCAATGAATTGCTTGAAAAATTAGCGTCGTCTTTCATTGTTAAATATTTCTTTAGCTTTCTTTGTTTTCCAAGCTGAAAACAGACAAAGAAATATTAGCACAACTGATTACCAATGCCAAACAACTATTTACTTGTCTATCATAATTTCTTATATGTTTGTCTTTTTGTTTTTCTTTGCTTGGTTTCCATATTTTTTTCTTTTCTACTTTTTTATGTTTATCTCAATACCAATCTTCACTACACTCTTTCTATTTATTTCTTTTAGCTATTTTTTTGCCCTCCTCATCTCCATTCGATGTTGTTATCTCTTCAAAAACTATTACAACAAACGCTTCAATATAATTAATTGATAACTCCTTGAAAACATTGCTAATTACATTTCTTCTTACTTAAAGCAATTTCCTCTTGTAGTATGGATATCTGTGAGGAAAATTATGCAGACGAGAGGAAAGAAATGATAAGCAGTGGGGAGAGTGGCACTCAGACTACAGTACGTTAATAATAATAATAATAATAATAATAATAATAATAATCTTATAGGCACAAGGCCTGAAATTTGGGGGAGGGGGATAGTCGATCACATCGACGCCAGTGTTTCACTGGCACTTAATTTATCGACCCCGAAAGGATGAAAGGCAAAGTCGACCTCAGAACGTAGCGACGGGCGCGAAATACCGCTAAGCATTTTACTCGTCGTGTTAACGATTGTACCAATAATAAAATAATAATAATAATAATAATAATAATAATAATAATAATAATCCTTTCTACTGGAAACACCAGGCCTCAAATTTGGGGGAAGGGATTAAGTCGATTACATCGGCCCACAGTGCGTAACTGGTACTTATTTAATCGACCCCAAAAGGATGAAAGTCGAGGTCGAACAAATGCCGCAAAGCTTTATGGAGGTTAGGATACGACGGTCAGGCGGTAATATATGAGACTGATGTGATCTAAGCGTTTACGACCTGACCTCCAACTTATATTTCGCTCATAATTTCTTCTCTGCCAATTTACAGGGGAGACTAGCCAATCTACTTTTCAACCCTTCTCAGCACATGTCCACACGGAGGCCAGGACCAAACCAACTATGTTCAGTGAAAGTTCTCCTCATCTGAAATGCAAAACATGTCATGAACAGTTTACATTAAGACCTTATGTAAAGTAATCTCTCCTCGCCTACCACTTTTGTATCTAACCAACGTTCTTTGCTAACATCTACTGTATAATAAGGCGGCGAACTAACAGAAACGTTAGCACGCCGGGCGAAATGCTTAGCGGTATTTCGTCTGTCTTTACGTTCTGAGTTCAAATTCCGCAGAGGTCGCCTTTGCCTTTCCCTCTTTCGGGGTCGATAAATTAAGTACCAGTTGCGTACTGGGGTCAATCTAATCGACTGCCCCCCTCCCCCAAAATTTCGGGCCCATTAAACTTCGGTATTTGAGAAGATAGTTTCAATCAATGTATTCATGCTTTCTGTGTTTTATTGCTTTAAATTTTATATATATATATATATATATATATATATATATATAGATAGATAGATAGATAGATAGATAGATAGATAAATATAGCATGTACCATCCTTCTGTCTGCTCTATCTGACAATCTTCATCTTCACTAGGGACTAACATTTCTACTGTTTTTTTCAATATAATCAAAATCTAGAAAGATCTATTAAAATATATTACATGTTCATTTCCCAAGATAGTATTGATGTTACGGTGAGAATTTCATTGTTGACATTAATTTAAATATGAACTTTAGAACGAAAGAAATTAAGAAGTCAGTGTTAAAAGATATAATCGTAACAGTAGAAGTTTAGTTTCCAGCCAACTGTTTAATTTCATGGTTATTTTGAAACTTTTAAGGCTTTGCAAAGTCTAGTGTGAGCCAAGAAATATACCATTTATTTTTATAATTTCATATTTTCTTAGCTTACAACCTTTTACTGCTAAAATGATGGATTAAAAGGGAACATCATCTTTATCTCAATACTTTGTTAAACACTCGTCATTTTTTCTAACGTAAGTCTTCTTTATTTTACTTTATATTTATTTACTATTTACTTTTATTTTAGCTTTATTCTTGTCATTACGATTGCGTTCCCCGACAAAGATAGCGATTGTTTGCAGCCTTAAATACATAAACGGTGGCAGAATAACATACGAGACTGTTTGACTGTTATTTTATGATGACGTTTAATATCAGTTGATTGACGTAACTATTTAGCTATGCCCTGGTATTCATCCATTATAAATAACTCTAAGCAAATAATCACAATCTCTGTGCACAAGTGGGTATTCTTTCACTGATGAAGAACTAAGAAAACTTGAAACTAGTCAATTTTTCCGTACGCAAAGAAACAAGACAAATCGTGTAATCGCTTTACTTACTTTACGCTGCGAGGCTAACATTTTATATTCATCACAAAAAAACACAGCTCAACTTCCATTTCGAATTATTTAAAAACGCTGTTTAATGCTCTGTGTTAAGGTGTGGATGTGTGTTAAGAAGTTTACTTCGCAACCACATGGTTCTGTGTTCAGTTCCACTGCATTGCACCTAAGGCAAGTGATTTCTATTACAGCGACGGACCGACCAAATTCTTGTGAATGGATTAGGTTGACTGAATAGCTAAGGGAAGTCCGTCGTATATGTGTGTGTACACGCGCGTGCGTGTGTCTATCTGTGTTTATGTGCATGAGTGTCTTTATATCTATATTTGTCTTCCATCACCGCTTGCCAACCGGTGTTGGTTTGTTTGCGTCCCTGTAACTCAGTGGCTCGGCAAAAGATGCTGACAGAAGAGGTATCAGGTTTTGAAGACAAAGTCATGACGTCGATCCTTTCGGCTAAAGTCCGTCATGCTGGTGCCCCAGCATGGTTGCAGTCTAAAGACTGAAAGAAGTAATGGATAAAAGACACACACACACACACACACACACACACACACACACACACACACACACACACACACACACACACACACACACACACACGCACACACACACGCACGCACGCACGCACAGACACTCATTTTTAATTTATGCATTACGATCGACAAATTTATTGAAAATTACGCCCCAAGTAGAAAAACGTTTACAACTTCATAGTGTGACAAGAAAATGGTGCATTTGATACTGTATTTCTGGAAAATACGGATTTAAATAAATGGAATGGACACTGCTGGAATAACTGTGATCCTTTTAAGCCGATTCCAGGCTAAATAACAAGAAGACAAGAATAGCTTTATCATCTGGCGATTAACAGATAAGGTCGTATTTATACAGTACCAGCGATGCATTTTGCACCAAAAGCCAATATGAGAGTTTCTCTCATGGTATCTAGCGCAGTATAGTTTGTTCTAACAGAACATCCACATTTAACTGGGGATAAAGATTACCTTTGGGTATTAATACTGAATCTGTCGCTAATACATTTTTTAACAAGCTCATTGGCTAATTGCGTCACTAGTGCCTGTTCTAACAATGTATATATATATATATATATATATATATATATATATATATATATATATATATATCACTGACAGGGAGATGGGTCGCTGCTATCTTTACCCGTCGGGTATCCATCATTGAGAAGACCAAGGAAGGTCGAAACCATGTGGTTCGGTGGTCTTGGCGCTGGAGGTGGCAGGCATTTATTTTTTCGCTAGCGATACAAACAAGAGTGCATTTTGCATCAAACGTCAATATGAGATTTTCTCTCATAGTATTTACTGCACTATAGTTTAATTTCGGCGTTTGAGTGGGGATAAATATTATACAGTAAAATGTAACTACAATGTTTTCTTTTTTTCTTTTGTTTTTGGTTATAATGTGATAATTATTGACTAAAATCTATAAAATGAGACAATTAGAATGAAAAGAAAACAGCAACGGAAGTATACCTCCCACCACCACTACCATGCACAAAACTTTCATGTATAGTTAAATGTCGGTGGCTGTTTCTTTTCTATTTCCTGATTAAAACGTTTATCTCTTGGTCGTTTCAACAACGAATAAGTAGAATTTACATTGAATGTTGGTGCGATTGTCAAAACAGAGTGAGATTAAAGATAAATGCGCCCACACACATGCAAGCAAGCAAGCAAGCGCACACACACACACACACACGTAGACATACACACACACAAACACACACTTACACACACATGTGTACACTCAGACATACACGTGCGTGCACGGCGTCCCATAGTAGCCTTAGCTTTATTACTGAAACTGACTGAAGAACTTTTGAACACAAACAACTACAAGAGTGCGACAGAAGAAGATAAGTGAGGCTGAGAGAGAGAGAGAGAGAGAGAGAGTCAGAGATATATCAGCAACTGTTTACTTGGTATTTGTGTCTTATCAAAATTAGGAAATTTATTAAAAATGTTCTTAGAGAGGAAATGATGTCCTATACAATTTACTCATTCAAATAATATACTCTTAAAAACATTATTAGTTCGTCCAACTCTATCATTTTCATTACCTTTAATGTACGATTCTTTCTTTTTCTTCTGGTCATTATTTCAATTATTTTCGCAAATCTTATTATGTCTTTTCTAAGATGTAATTAAGCTTAACATAATGGAATCTTGTTATGTATTTTTTTATTGAAATTTTTGTATTTTCTATTTTCAAATTCTATCAAATTTTATTTAACACAGTTTCGCAAAAAGAGAAAGCATATATATATATATATATATATATATATATATATATATATATATATATATATACATACATACAGAGAGAGATAAAGAAAAATACTAGTATCAATATTTGACAATTATAAATTAGGTATAAATTTACAATAAACGCAATTAATTCATTATAATTTCTTATGATTACATATAATCACATAGATTATAATTTATTATGATTATATCCAATGAATATATATTTGATGAGTTTTCTGTGAAATGCTAAGACAACTAATGTTTGAACTTAATCACCATTTCAAATACGTCAGAGTGAAATGTCAGTGGGAGTGGAGCTGGTCCATTTCATTTTCATTTGTATACATTCAATAAACGCACGTGTATGCATATAAGCACACCTACAAACATACTCATACATACACACATACAAACGCTCGCACACCACACACACACACACACACACACACACACACACACTGTTAGGAAATTATAAAAACGATAAAAACGTTTTATCGTAAAAACTTTCTTTTCTACTCTAGGCACAAGGTCCAAAATTTTGGGGAAGGGGGCCAGTCGATTAGATCGATGACCCCAGTACGCAACTGGTACTTAATTTATCGACTCTGAAAGGATGAAAGGCAAAATCGACCTCGGTGGAATTTGAACTCAGAACGTTAAGGCAGATAAAATTTCGTTTTATCGTATAATGTTACGTTAAACAGGTAAACAAGCAGTTTTCATGCTGTACTGTAAGGTCAGGATGAAGTCCATTGTCAAAATGGGGGAAGCCAGGTGTTATTAACCAAACTATGAAGCTCTAACAAATTGGCTAGACCTTAGCTAACCTTTATAAGCAGAGATAACTGTACCCCCAGTTTTTCTTCTTTTTTTTCTGTGAGACAAGGTTCAATTGGATTCTGGAAGCTACAATTGCCTGTTTAGTTTATGCACTTTGTGCTTTGTGTTAGGCATTTATGGATTTATTTTATGCTCCGTGAATTTGACAGAACATTTTGCTTGTCAGTCTTAAAATAAGTTCTGTGTCACATCTGGGTGAGTACAGAAATCTCTTAAGTTATGTTATTGTAATATTTATGTGAATTTTGAAGCCTGCATTTGTGGCAGGTTGTGTCGTAATTTTGCTAGCTATTTTCTGTGAAGATAAATGTTAAAATTTGTATAAATAGCTAGAGGGTGTATGAATTAATTTTTCATGAAGCCAATTTTTTTGTATTAGACAACTAACTGTAAATTTTGTCTAATGGTTACTCAGCATGCTTGTATGGAGCAGTTTTGTGTGAATTTAAAGCAAACTAGATTTTTTTGTCTGACTATTTAATTTTTTAAACTATAATTATTGATGTAGTCTGGCAGCCGTTTTGTGTTACGAACTTTTAAATCTAAATGGTTGCTTTGGCATTAGATTCAATTATGTTAAGGTCCAAGGTTCGGAATCCATGTTTGGAATACCGAATTTGTGAAGCCAAATTTTCGGAATCCATATTTTTTTGAAAACCAAATTGGGGAGGCCAGGTTTTGTGTGAGGTCAATATTGATGATCACAAAATTTGTGAATCCAGAGTTACGAATCCGAGTGGCGATCTTTCGATACCAGTACTAAATATCGGTCTTTTCCGTAAAATCTGGATTCCATGTAATTAGAATAACTTGAAAGAAATATTTTCCCTGTTTTACGCGCAAAGCATAAAATATCAATGGTAGTATTATTTAGAATGATAGAAAAGCAGCAGGAAGACGCTTGATTTTTGGCTCCTGGGATAAAAAAATATTGGGGTGAAATGATGATCTAATGGATGACGTAACTAAAAGCTCTCACTGAAAATATAAATATGCCAAACTGAATTGGCTTTAGGAGAGATTTATCTAATACTAATATATAAAAAAAGAAAGGTGGCGAGCGGGCGGGATCGTTAACACGCCGGGTGAAATGCTTTATGGTATTTCGTCTGTCTTTACGTCCTGAGTTCAAATTACGCCGACGTCGACTTTGCCTTTCATCCTTTCGAGGTCGATTAAATAAGTACTAGTTATGCACTGGGGTCGATGTAATCGACTTAACCCCTTGGTTTGTCCACTCTATGTTTAGCCTCCTGAGGGCAATAAAGAAATAAATATATTAAAGGAATAAAGCTGACTAAGCTAACGAGAAATAAAATATGTAATACACATGTTACTCGTAACAGATTGGTAGCTATGCTTAGTTTTAGTATTTAGAACATGAAATCATCATCCTCGATGGAATTTTTGAACGTTGAACGTAAAGACGGGCGAAATACCGCTAAGCATTTTCTGCGGTGCGGTAACGACTCTGCCAGCTCGCCATCTTAATAATAATGATGATGATGATGACAATTGGAATATTAAAAGTATAAAGTTTGTGCCTCTAATAATTGATGCATTGGAAACAGTAAGCCAAGATAAAGACAAATGGCTGAAGGAGATTGGAATAGGCTGTCCTGTAGAACTTCTACAGAAAGTTTGCCTCTTGGGGATAGGAAAGATTATCAGGAGGGTCCTAAGCACTTGAAAGATTTAGCCCGCTACCCACATAATTCTTTCCAAGAATAAGACCGAACCTTAGTCAAATCATAATCATAAATATTAGCATATTATGCATGTTAAGAGAAGCAAAGAAATCGTATACAGGCAACAGACAAGTATATGCTCACGTACAACCACATAGTAACTATATATACATAGTGTTATAAATACATGTGCACACAGGTGCAAGCACATGTATGCACCACCATGCACATTCACAGGCGTCAGAAATATGCACGACACACATAAATGAACGCATGTTCATGCTAACTTATTTGTCATTTTGGAAAAAAAATATTACATTTATCAACTTTAAAATTCATTTTAGAACTAAAATAGAAGTACCCTGTTGGCTGAATTTTATATTTTTGTCAGGACCACTTTGTACATTTTCTGATTATTTCATGAAAAAAAAAAAAAAAGCTTTTAATACCTTCCTTTAACATTTGGTCTGCTCGATATAATGGTTGTGTTACGTGGCGATATCAAAGTAAAGAACAAAATTAAAAAAAAAACTGAAGTGATGAGGTAGAGGATCTTTGTTTTATTTTTTAGAAAAACAAGTTGATAAAATCGTATATTGTGTAAAATAGGAAAGAAAACAGTGAAATAGAAAAATGACATAAAACAAGTCTGCATCATTTTTTTGTTCCTTAAAATATATAAACACACTCACTCACACATACACACAAACTCCCTCTCTTTCTCTCTCTTATACACACACACAGTCTTTTTTAGTTGGGTGTCTACTCAGTTTAGCTATTTTTTTTTTTTTTTGACATTTTTATTGATATATCTAAACAAGCGAATATACTGTGTTGAATCAAACATCTTAATGATTAAATAATGCTCAAACAAAATTTATAAAAACGAATTTTAAAAAAAATCTCTGCATACCCATACACACACACACACACACACACACACACACATGCTTTTCAAATATATTTTTTTTAGTAAGAGATTTGTTTTTGCAAAGGCTATTCGAATAGAAATGATATTTTAAAGGCCGTTCGGGGATGATTTTAGAAATTTTTCAAAACATTTTATGATTCTTCAAAAAATTTTAGTATTGTGTGTGTGTCAGCCATTTCCTTCGTGCAATAAAAATTGAAATAAAATAATATAGAAATAATATTTAGAAAAATATTTCATATAAATTATACATATGAATGACACGCACGCACGCACACGCACACACGCACACACACACAAACACACACCTATGTAACTGAGATGCCCGATTCTCTACCACGTTCTTTCGAGCTCACTTTCAACGCCCTGAACGTTGGGTAAGTGCTTTCTATTGTGACCCCTGGTAGATCATGCCTTGTGAGTGAATCAGGGAGGCGGAGACTATGTGGAAGCCCGTCGTTTATGTATGTATATATATATATATATATATAGTTCCTTCCTTCTTTCCAAAATACAGGCTTCTCACTTGTTCCTGTAGATCACGAACGACAGCTGAGAAAGCTCTCATGCCATAGTGACCGGACTAGCCCTCTCAGACCTGCGCCCCCTTTGTCTAACTTTACCGTCCACCTAACAATAATAGACCTATCTCTCCAATACCGTATTTCACTGCTGGCAAACTGATGGACAAACCAAAAAAAAAAAAAAATCAGGAGAATATAGGTCTGTCTTCCAACTACTATATTTGTCCGCTCGAATCCCTACTTTCCGCACCTCTTTTGCCAGTTTCATTATTCACATCATTCTCATTACCTGCGTAAGGACAAATTCTTCGTCCGAAGAATTAGTATTAATAATTTCCTTTAGAATTTGCTTGTTTACCAGACGAAGTGCTGAATTCGTTACAAGATCGTTTCGTTGCAAAAAGAAAAAAGGCAAAAATACGATTTTTTCGACTAAAGATAAAATGAAGCATCATACACTGGTGACACCATTAACAATGAGTCATTAACACACTTATCTACAAAGCTGCAGTGTGTTCAGTTGTCTATTTTTAGTATTTCGTCTTCTTTTTCTACGTGTGTTGTTCATTAACGCTTTGGCGTGAATTCGGTTGAGATTATGTTTTCGTTATTCCCGGGATCCCGGAAACAGCGCGATAGGTCGAACCCAAAAGTTCTTCGGTTTCTTGTAGACCCCCCCCCCCCCCATTGGGAAATTTGATTTTTTTTTTCCTGATTTTTTTCTTCATAATTTATTTTCTGTTTTGTTGTATTCTGTCCTTTGCACTGTCCTCAATATCGATGTGATCGATTAACCTCCTTCCTTTAAATATCAGCCCCTGTGCCTAATTAGAATGAAAAATTTGGTGTCATTTCGTGACTCTCCTCTATGTTAGAGAGGAAAATTTATTATAGCATTATCGATGTTATCATTAACGTTTCGTTTAGTTTTCTTTTATATCTTTGCGAATATGTGTGTGTGTGTGTGTGTGTGTGTGTGTGTGTGAGTGTGTGCATATATAGATTTACTTAAGCAGTACCAGCTGTTGTTTCTAACTATGGCCATTTGGCACTGTTTTGTGTTGGCGATCTAGACTACACCACCACCACCCACCACCTCACACCCCTACTCTGATAAACATCACCTTCATCTAGAAATAGTTGTTTGAAACAAACTTGCCGCCCACAATATTTCCTATCACTTATCTCTTTTAACTACAACCACAACAGATCAACGACATCGACAACCTCCTCCATCTCCTCCACCTCTTCCTCTTCATCGTCATCACCATCATCATCATCATCATCACCACTACAACATAAAAAAGACGAATGCCAATAAAAAAAATACCAATGACTCTTCTTTCCCGACCACAGTGAACAACGATGACTAACAGCCCACCCGACTCCACTTTCCTCATCAGCCCCACCAACCCCTCCTATGAACACCCTCACCCCCATCATTCATCAACATTCAACGACTTCATCACCACATTACAACTACCTAAGCAACAATATCACCAATCATCATCATCATCTATTAACTGTCGCTTGTCTTCTGTCCCACATCGCTTTCCATAACCGCACCCCACCCCCATCAATTTCGCCAACTTCATCTTCAACAACTTAATTACAGTACACGCCCCCCCCCCTTACTATCATCATCACAACCATAGCGTCTCGGTGACCAGCATGTTCTCCCCCACCACTATTATCATCGTCACCACAACACGTCACCATCGCCCCAGCAACTTCCACCCCCCCCTTCAGTTACGTGAATATAACCGCCACACGCTAACACTCCCACCACCACCATCATCATCACCCACTTCACCGCCATCGCTATCACCTCTAACACCAGCCCCACCTCCACTATTACCATTGCTGTCTTCACATCATCATCAGCAGCATCAACGTCATCCTTGTAAAGAGGACATTATGAAATAAAGAATGCTATGATGACACTGCTATGTCTGTGAAAGCGCTCCTTAAACATTAACCTACCAATTCGCTTTCTACTTCAACATATTCTATTTTGGAGTGTCGAGAACAAGTGTTTTTTGTTGTGTACAGCCATTGTCTGTGACAAGGCTTTTAACAAACTGTCTCTCTCCTCCTAAACTATACAATGTACAACACAATCGCGTACATATACACACGTACACGCCCGCGCGCACACGCAAAGTACGCATACACATACACAAACCCACTGCGATATGTTTTGCGGCGTTACAGGGTGTGCTTGTACATATGTGTATGTGTGTGTGTATACATACATAATCATATATATATATATATAATCATATATATATACACACACACACAAAGACCTGTATATGAATATATGTTTATGTGTATATATATATATATATATATATATATATATATATATATATATATATATGCTGCTTGTTCGTAAACACAAACACCTCTATCGCTAAAACATAATACTGTTGATCTGATGTAATAATCATCATCGTCTGAGACGCAATTAACAAAATGCCAGGTGTCATGCAACGGCGTCCATCCGTCCGTGTAGGCGTGTGTCTGTGAAAGAACGCAAAGCAACATGCATCAGAACGCAGACAAGAAACACAGTTGATAGGAAACATTAGTCTATTAGGACATTGGTCGCTCTTACCCTGTCCTTCCTTCATTGATTTAATCTCTCTCTTTCTGCGCAAAGGAAAACCTTCATGTTATAGAAAGGGAAGAAAAAGCGCACCAGAGAAAGGAAGAGGGGGACGGAAAGATTGGTCACACACGCGCTCCATTCCCTTTCTCGAGATTATATATATATATATATATATATATATATATATATATATATATATATATGCACAAAGAAGAGAATAATCTTTGAGAAGTTTTAATAAGTAAAATCCGTTCTTTACGAAAAGATATTGGAAAAGAATACATACATAACTTACATAGATACACACGTGTATATATATATATATATATATGAATAAATGTATACGAGAAAACTGGGTGTAACGCTGGAGATAAAAATGAACTAATTAAATTGGTTATGTAAAATCTACAACACAAAGATAAAGGGATATATGTATATATATATATTCATCTCAAACCAGTTAAGTATTCTGTTAATCTTACATTTTACTGTCGTCTGTTTGTTTTGAGTCTTTTCGTTATTTTAATATAGAACTAACGTTATCATTTTTCCAGTTTTACTTTACCTTGTAATTTCTTTCTATATTTATCTGGAAGTATTTTTGTACGCTTTCCGTTTTGTTTCTTTTACTTTTCTTTTTATTCCTAGTTTTGTATGTTTTTAAGTTTCGTTTCGTTTTGTGAAAACTCTTCATAAAACAACCACCATCATTCTCTCCTTTCCGTTTTAATCGACTCAAAACTCCGCCATGTTCTTACACGTTAATCGGTTGCCTTCTTACTTTTGCTTATCAGCTCCGCGCATTATATGGACATCTCTATCTCTCCAGACTTTGCATTAGCTTAGAAGCTCCCTGGAATTTTTTACCAGAATTGTATTTGTATTTATTTAATATCAGTGACATGCTGCAATTTTTTTTTTTTTTTACCGATTCTTCCCATTCTGCTAACTTTATTGTCACGTCTCTCCTTGAACTCGCTTCCTTACTTTGCTATTTTTACTCAGGTTTTTTGGGGGGTTTTTTTTCACTTATTTCATAATTCTTCTTTCCTTTTTTCCATTTTCTGCTTTCCATTCACTTTTGTCACATTACTCTTGCCCCACCCGTCACGTGCCTCACTAACTTTCAGCCCTGAAAGAACTAAAAAAAACAGATTTGTTACACCTGCGTTGTATTCTATTCTTTATTCCAACCTTTACTCTACATTACACCATATCGAACCTTCAATCCGACAGATTTTCATTATTCCCCACCACATTCCTCCTGCCTTCCCTTATACAGCACAGTCGCTCCCACCTTGACTCTCACGTCTTCCTTACACACACTTAACGATTACACTCACACATTCTCTCTCTCTCTCTCTCTCTCACACACACACACACTCACGTTAACATGAACCACTACACTTCTGTACCTGTACACCTCTGCACACACAGACACCACAAATCCACCCACAAAGCAAACTCACCCTTGTACCCATCTCAAAAATTGACATATTCCTCCCCCCACACACTTACCCAATCATCCTATCTTCACCCCACCCCTTCCATATAACCACATTCTCTCATCCATTTTCTCCTTCTTTCTCTCGCTCTCTCTGTCTCGTCGTTTCTCTTTCGCTCCCTCTCTCACTCATGCTCTTTCTCTCTGCTTGTCTCTCCCTCTCTCTTTTCTCCCTTCCATGGTCCTTTATATTTCCCCTGTAATCTGATTCTCAAGAACGACTAGTGACCAATCTTTTAGGCAAAGTCACTAATTTTTAAGCGTTCAGTTAATACAATATTTGTTAAATCTTATCTTTCTTTTTGTTATTTTTCTTTGTCTTTTTAGTTAACTTTATTTTCTCTCTCTCTTTCTCTGAGCCCTTTCTCTCTCTCTCTCTCTCTCTCTCTCTCTCCATATATATATATATATATATATATATATAAATAAAATATGTATGTGTGTAGCTTGCTAAGCAACCACATAGTTCCAGGTACAGTCCCATTGCGTGACACCTTCGGCAAAGGCCGGACATATTTATGTATATATATAGCTACATACATTTATATACGTACATATATGTATATGTACGTATGTGTGGGTGTGTATGTGTTTGTATGTATACACGTAGATATATATGTTATATATATATGTATGTATGTGTGTGTCTAAGTATGGATACACACACACACACACACACACACACACACACACACACACACACACACACACACACACACACAGATATATATGTATATATGAGCATGTGTACATTTGCGCATGTTATATTTGTACAATTGTCTATGTATTTACATACTTTTGTGTATGTTTTGCTGTTATAGAAACTGCCTGTTATTGAATATAGAACGGCAAAGCATTTTTAATAATGTTCCATTATCTGTTTTTTCTTGTTTTATTTATTCATTTTAATTAATTACATATTTTAATTAGTTCAATAAAAATGTAAAATGTAGTTACACACCTTTAATTACACGTGTTTAAATTGTTCAATAAAAGAGAAAATCCGTAGGCAAGAAAAGCTTGATGGAAATTATCAAAATGCTTAAGCGAAGTTTTTAATAATTTCTCGAAGATATACACGCCACAATACACGCGCACCTAAACCTGTCACTTCGGGACGTAGAGCTGCATACACAGGTGTGAGTGTACGTGCACACACACACACACACACACACACACACACACACGAGCGCACATTCGTGCACTCACAAATACTTAGATACACATCACACGTATGTGGTGGATCTCCGTCGTTCAACGATGAGGATACAGTTGTTCGATCAAATGATCTATCTATCTCTTGGCTTGAATTAACGTGCAAACAACTGAACCGCCCATGGATCCATTTATCCTTAACGTAAATTTTAAGCAGAATCATCGCCTCGTTCTGTGTGTGAGAAGCCTTTTCTTGCACCAGGACCCGCCCTGTAGAACCAAACCAGGTATATAGCTGCTGCCAAGAGAACATCATAAACATTTGTCCCTACTGTGTAAATGATTTCATGTGTACAGCTTAACTTGGTAGTCTTTCATTCCTGAATGAAATTTCGCTCTCATTCAAATTCAAAACCTCTGGTTAATGAAACTTTTCAAAGGTTTCATTAAGAAAAACTGTAGTTTCGTTCATGAGACCCAAACTTTGATCTAAGCTGATAAAAGAATATCACTTTAGAACTGGGATCGATGTAATCGATAGCAATCACCCCTCAGAATTTTACCAAATAAAAAACATCTATGATAATGGTGATGATTAAGATGAAGATGATAAAAATAATAACTCTTTTTAAAATAGGCACAAGGCCGGAAATATTCAGGCTAGGGACTTGTCGATTACATTGACTGTTACATAATTCATTGAGCCAGAAAGGATCAAAGGCAAAGTCGTCCTCGATGGAATTTGAACTAAGAACATAAAGACGGACGAAATGCTGCTAAGCACTTTGTCCGACGTGCTGACGTTTTTGTCTGCTCTAATACGCTAGTAATGTGTGATGACAAGTCCCCTCAAATATCAAGAATCTTCTTTAGGATTCTTGCAGAATATAAGATGATGCTTTTCTCCAGGTCAACAATGAACTTTCAATCACAGAGTATTGAGTTTTACACCAGGTTATTAATCTGGCAATGCTAATGCGAAATATGTATATATGTGTGTGTGTGTGTGTGAACGCGTGTGACCTAGTGGTTAGGGTGTTGCATTCATGATCGCTAGAACATGGGTTCAATTCTCAGAACGGGCGGCGCGTTGCGTTCTTGAGCAGAACACTTCATTTCATGTTACTTCAGCTTCCTTTTCGACCAGGAAAAAATATTGGTGGCGTCATTCGAAGACTAAAATGATGCAAATTATAACACCTGTAGGTCTGATTGGTCATGTGATCACGAGGTTTCTTTCATTCTTTTGTTGTCTTACTATTAATATATATATATATATATGTGTGTGTGTGTGTGTGTTATTAATTCTTTATTCTGAAGGCTTCTAAAGTAATTAAAATAGTCATATTTTTAAAGCATAAAATACTTAGTTTTATAGAACCACTTAACTGTACTGCTTCTCTCTCACTCTCTTTCTCTCTCTCTCTCTCTCTCTATCACACACGCACACACGGATGTCTATATCCAGGCGTTCCTTTAATATCTTCATGAATTGTAAACTTCAAAACAATCTCTTCATCATCAACGATCACGCAAATTCTGAACAAATTTGACCACCCACGCAGACAGAGCCCGGATGAGGAGGTGACATCCGTTATAAAGAATGCAAACGTTTATTATCTTCTTTTCCCACCCTCTCTCTTTTTTCTATTTCTTTCTCTCTCTTTCTCTCTCTCTCTCTCTCTCTCTCTCTCTCTTTCTTTATGTTTAATCTCTTCCCCTTTATTTTCTTTGTGTCACATTGCCCCCTTTCTCTCCCTGCCATCAGTTGGTAACCAACACCCTCACACTAGACAGGCGCGCACACACGTACACACAGTTAAACAAACTTCATATTTTCCACAATTAAATACCAAAATATACTTTACAAATCTTGGTAACTTTATTTAACTTTGACGGAATATAATACATCCAGCGCTGCAATCGCTGGCCGATAACCATTCAATATACGAACGCGGAATGAGGCGGCGACCTGGCAGAATCGTCAGCACGACGGGCGAAATGCTTAATCGTATTTCGTGCCTTTACGCTCTGAGTTCAAATTCCGCCAAGGTCGACTTTGCCTTTCATCTTTTTGGGGTCGATAAATTAAGTACCAGTTGCGTACTGGGTCGATCTAATCGACTGACCCCCCTCCCCAAAACTTTCGGGTTTTGTGCCTAGAGTAGAAAAGAATAAACTAACGAGGAATAAAGTAGCGAGCGGGCAGAATCGTGAACACACCGTTCTGAGTTCAAATTCCGTCGACGTTGACTTAGCCTTTACCCTTCCGGGGTCAATAAAGCAAATACTAATTGAACGACTTAGACCCTCCTTGAAACCTGCTAGCTTTGTGCCATACTGGCGAGGTGTTTGATTTTAGAGTTAAAATTCTTCCTACTCTCTTTTATTTACTGAAATTGTCATGTGTGTTGTGCCTATTTTTAGTGTTGATCAGAATGTAGGACTTGTTGCTTGCAGATATGGCCGGCGTATGGCTCTAGATTTCTTTTCACAAATACTCCCTTCAATATTCGTTTTCACTGGGCAAAAGTTTTCTACCTACAGCTCCGGGTTTCTCATTGTCTTGCTGGAAAACTTGAGGCGAGCCCATCATTTCTATTCACACACACACGCAACACAACACATCCATATAAATAAATAAATAAATAAATAAACGACAGCTGCAATAACCGAATGTTATTCGACGATAATCTCATACTTACGATTTCTTCAGAAATAAAGCAAGAAAACTGTTTCAACTTTTCTAAGATGAAAGCAAGGACACAACTGTCAGTTGGGTGGGGGAGGAGAACGATATATATTGGATATCAGATCGATGTACAGGTGGGAGTATGGATAAGGGACCCTTGATCAAACAAATTTGCTGCTGTAATATGTCATATAACTGTCAGTGCATTATCTTTCAGTAAAACTGTCGTGTGTGTGTGTGTGTGTGTGTGTGTGTGTGTGTGTGTGTGTGTGTGTTACTGGTTCTACAAATAGTTAATCACTAACGCCTTTTCTCGTTTGTGTTACGTGTAGAAGTCATGTGAATCTGAAAGTTCAGATAGCGAAGTCCTTGGTGCCAAATACATGTATTACATTAATGAATGCGGCTGATCAGCAAAGCCATCGTGCAAACTAAACTTCATGCTTCATATATAACCATTGACAAAAGTGCTCGGGTTGTTTTACTAAGCCTGTCATTTTGCTGTATAAAGAAATCAATGGTCGTATTGTAAATATGCTTATTCTGTAAATTTGTGTGTGAAAACTACGAAACAAACATTTCCATTTGTTGTTTAACAGTTCCTTAAATAGTTTTACTCCAGTCCATCATAGAATCAAGCTGTCATCTTTCGCCAAAAAATAAATTTCCACACATTAAAGGACTGAATGCGATAACCTGTTCTTTGCCGTAGATTCAAAAATATCATCTCCACATCAATGTAACTTTTATACCTCTGGTTATGACAAAATAGCAATACACACACACACACATATATATTGATCGGCCATTATTATGATTGACCGTTGACTGAACACTATTCAATTTTTTTTCTCCGTGTTTTTCTCCTTGTCTCCGTATTCTTTCTGTTGAAGAGCGTAGCTCGAAACGTCAAAGACTTTCCGTATTCCCGAGCGTCATACTAATATATACTTTTGTTATTTACACCACCTGTCCTCGTCTGTTGTTATTATTTGTATATTCTCCCATATATATATATATACATACACACACACACACACACACACACACACACACACACACAAGAAACATCTCATCACCCCCAAACGATAGTTGGTCAAATGTCCTCAAGGAATACCAGACAAACCACCTTTACTCGGGTACATTTCAGTCAACAAGTAATCTCGCCTGGGAGAAAAATGTGTGAAAATACAATGGTCAGTTCAGAGCTGCTAATGATCTGGTGGATGCCTGCAGTTCTAAGTTGTCATCTTATTACCAGAAACCAAAGAGAAGCAACTGTGAACTGATTAAAGACTACGATTCTTTTGTTAATAAAAAATAAAATAAAAATATTTGAGCAAGGGCTGCGTCTGTTACATTCTTTTCAGGTTTAGTGAGATCGATGTTATTAATATTTAGTTTAACACCATGCCTGCCCTTTAAGACTGCCCTTTGATTAGATACAACGGTGAAAAAGATGGCGAAAGAGTTGTTTCTGATTTTTTTTAGCGCTCGGTTATGTTAGAGGGAATGAATAATATTTAGTGGGCATAGAAATCTTTGAAAACTCTAAAAATATTGCGATCGCTCCACTTTCTATTTATTAAAAGCTAATATAATTATATGAGGCGGCTTTTGCATGTAACTCTGCCGAGTTCGAAATCTCTCAGCCTATTATTATTATTATCATCATTATTGTTGTTGTTGTTGTTGTTGTTATACATCCTTGTGGAAACTTACTCAAATTACCGTTTCTAAATATTGAAAATTTGAAACAGAGCATCGAAACCCAAAGTAATTTGTGTCTGAATCTTTTAATCCCCAGAACATAGTAAATTTAATTATAAATTTAATAATATGTTGTTGCATTCCAAAGAGCTGTGATAGGCTCAGTGGTAAATAATTGGTTTACACTTTCATCTTTTGTACAACTATATTGCAATTTGCATCGCATCTAATGAAATACAATCCGTTGTGTTTGCATGTAGATTCATGCACATTTTTCTCTCTATAGCTTTGCAACATGTAACATTTTATTAAATACCTGAGTCTCTGCCTGTTCAATATTAATATTCTGATTTATGAAATGATTCTTTCAATAGAGGTTCAATTCCTGGCTGATCTATTGCATTTGAAATGATTCCCTTTAACCTGTTATTTGATGAAAGTTAATAGAAGAGGAAAAGAACAGAACCAGGCTGACGATCATTTAAATTGCTGCTCTCCTTAAATGAATATTGCGTGAAACTGCTATCTTGGCTTAATGCCTCAACATTTTAACATATTCTGTTGCTCTCTTCCCACTGACCTGCATATATATATATATATATATATATATATATAGCCATATCACTTACCCACTTCTCTCTCTCTCTCCACACACACACATTCATGCACAGATATAACCATATATATATATATATATATATATATATATATATATATATATGTGTGTATATATATATATGTATGTATGAATGAAGTGAGAGAGAGAGATAGAGAGAGAGACATACAGACTGATATTCAGACAGAGACAGGAAAGACAGAAACACGCATCCAGTGAGCTAGCTATCACTATTCTTCTTCAGTATATCTCCTTTGCTCTGAATAGCCGCCTCCTTACTTTTCTATCCGTTCATGCTAACGTTATCATTATCTCTCAGCAAATACCATTTTCAGGAATGTAAAGCATCAATTTCGGACTCTCTTCTCCTTTCAGTTTGTCATTTCAACCATATTTCCTTACATTTAAATCTTTGATTCTTGCGGTAAAGGCACATGTTTCACACGATCTCATTTTACACTCACTCACACGACTGTGAAACCTAAAGGGATAATGACACCTCTACACATCTCATTGATAAAGACATGTCAAGGAATTAACTTTAATCCCCATAATTATCATAGCTATCATACCTGTCAAATATTCATACGCACCCCATAAGAATCTCTTCTTTCATTCCATCAATGTACGGAGATGCAAGGAGCAAGTAAAAAGGAATTTCTCACTTTTCTATTGAGCTGATTTTTTTTATTTGGCCTCATGTTAGCCTTAATTGAAAAACCTTTAATTAAAGACTTCCAACCGAGACCTCTCCTTATCTAAATATGTCTACCCTTCAAATGCATTCCGTCCGTGATCATGCTATCGTTTGTTTTTTCACGCATAATATATCTGGGCCATGAGTGTTTATTGAAAAAACGTTAGTCTGGGACTCAAGGGACACTCGGTTCTTGTTTCGGTCAAATTAGGAGACTCTGTAGATTCTACTGCTTCATTAGCTCGACAAGACAGCATGTGGAGGAGGAATAGAATCGCTGGAAAATGGTATCTTATGCAATCCTGAATTCAAATCCCACCATGAACGTATTGGCTTTTTCTGTTGTTTTGAGCTCCATAAAAAAGGTGGGGTCGAGAAATACTTCAGTTTATCGAATCAAATGTAGCCCTCCCCATACCCCGTCATCACCAAACTTGTGCTCAGTTCCTACCGTTAGGGAAGAATCAACTCAGCCGCGCTATGATGTCTATAAGTAGCTTACCTTGACGAGTTACTCAGTTGCGATGAAATTACTTTGGTTTAATTTTCATCCAAAGTTGCAAAATATGCTCTCATGGGACTCATTTCCACAGTGAAATCCATATGGATGTAGATGCCTTTCTAACCTACGTCGTATTGGTACTTAAGTAGCTATACTCAACAAGGAATAGAACTAAAGAGTGAGCCTTTACGTGTTCAGCCAACCTGCTAGAGTTAGCAGCCAAATCTCTTACAAATCATCATCATCGCAGTTGATTTCCCGATCGAGTGAAAGAAACTGTCACTGTTTTTTTGTGTCTTTCTTTTTTCAGGTTTTTTTTTCTTTTTGAACTGGTGACAGGGACTCAGAATGCAGAGAACTGGGACAGATCTGCAACTCGCAGTGTATCTGCTCCAATGCTCTGATCAATCCACCAGTGCACTCCACACTTGGATTGGTAATCTATTGATCTAATTTATTATGAATTGCAATAAGAACTTCCACGGGAGCAGAGCCGATGGGAGATTAAACGCTTTTAAAAGACGTTCACAGAATGTCATCAAGTTTCCCCACCGCATTGTTTAGTCACAGCAGGAAATGCGGTGACCATGAAACTTTTCAGGGCTTCAGAGATTGGTGGGAGAAAGTGTGGAAGTTATCTTTGGGCAGAGGATCGAATCAAGGAATACTTGGTCTCTGTTAAAGGCAGTGAAAAGAACAGGTGGCATCAAGAAGGTTGCTTTGTGTTCTCGGCTTGACTGTCATCGCACAAATATTATCTTCCTCTCTTCTCCATCAGCACCACATTCATATCACTTTGCACACCACCCACCACCCTTTCATCATCATTTTCTCTTCCACTACCCCACCTCTACTACCATATTTCTTTCCTCCCCACCACCACTACCACTCCCACCAGTGCCGTCATATTTCTCTCCACTCCTTTGAAGAGCAAGATTCCGAAACGTTAAACTTTCCACTTTATATGCGCCAATCAATATTCTTTCTGCAAACTATTCTTTGAATTAATTGCCGACCATGGACACCCTCCAACCCCCTCCTCCTCCCCCACTCGCTGCTTTTCTTCAATTCCAGACTTTACGCTACAACTATTTTATATCGTTCCCACGCTCTCACTTTTCAATCTGTTTTTACCAACATCCAAACATTGAACGCTTACGCTCATACTCACGAACACCTGCCCATCGACACACACACACACACACACACACACAAACACACACACACACACACACACACACAGGTAAGCAGTTATACACATTTAAATTATAAAGAACAAGAAGCGGACAAAATCACAAAAATAATCTTTGTACACTAAATGCCTAAATAAAGACAAACTGCTACCACCATCACCACCACCACCATCGACATCATGGTTAGTTAGAGACTTACCAGCTTCTGGAAGCCAACACGTGACTCTCTACATGATCGGTTGATCTGCTATAAATCATAACTTAAGGCAGAAGAAACCTCCCCATACAACCAGATAAAAGAACGCATTATATAATGTGATGGATTCATAGTATTTAGGAAAAAACCGAAATGGTCACGACTGGGATGGCTGTGATCGTACGTTTGTTTGACCCAGGGCTGAACAACAACAACAACAACAACAAATAACACTACCACCATGATGGAATTTAATTTATCAGCTTCAGTAAGATATTTTCTCCTCCTCCCCCACTTCCCTCTTCACATCCCTTATTGATCTCACTCTCTCACCCTTACCCGCACTCCATCTCCTTCCTGTCAGGAATCTTTAAGTTCAGCTGAACAAACCAAACCGATTTCTAATTGGCTAAATGTATGTATATATGCATGTATATACACACATCTATAGATATGTGTGTGTCTATGTATATATAGATGTATGTATGTATATATAGGATAGGGTGCAGGTGTGTCCCTTTATATAAATGAACGCGGGGAATTGAAACAGCTGGGCATTTGATTTTTTTTAGGTCAATTTTCACAGATTGAAACACCACACCCTAACCCACCGTCGTTCACCACTGACTGCTCGAACTGGTACATTTATACCCCCCCCCCCCATGCACTGCTTACTACTCACTGCTACTAACAGTGCTGCTGCTAATACTAGATGTGACAGGGTGATAGTCTCAGTCGGCCACTACTAGAACGAGAGTGCCTTGCTTTATAGAACGGAGACGTGTCTGAAGTGGTTTTAATTTCCTTGATCTTAGGAAATAAGGAGGCTGGTCATGGGTGGAATGTCTTTGAATTAGACGTAGTAGCAGTATGGGCTTGGGATGTAGATGTGGTGGTAGAATTACTGAATATGCTGGGTGCTAGTGACAAGTGGTGGTGGTGGTGTGGTGGAGATTTATTATCATAAGACGGTTGGTAAAGTCAGGGGTGAATGGGAGGAGTAGGAAGAGGTATGTGGCAAAATCGTTAGAGCACCCCATAAACTACTTGGTGGCACCAAATGACGTTATCTTAACGTTCTGATCTCAAATCTCTCAAGGGTCGAACTCGCCTTCGTTTACGACGCCGACAAAATAACAATTCCTTAAATAGGCAGAAGGCCATGGATTTTGAGGCGAAGGAACTGTCAATCCGAAAGAGTTACGCGACAATGAAAGGATTTCAGTTCCGGATGGAAGATATTAATTATATAGAAACCTCAAACTTTGTTTGACGCACCCATAATTCCCTGCATGATTAAAAATAGCAATTTATAGGTGCAGGCATGGCTGTATGGTAAGAAGTTGTCTTTCCAACGACATGGTCCTGGGTTCATCCCCACCTGCGTGGCACTTTGGACAAGTGTCTCAATGTAACCTCAGGAGGACCCAAAAATTCCGAGTGGATTTAGTTGAGGGAAGCTGAAAACCTGTCGAACGAAAGCACTAAGAAAGAATTATCCAAAATTCTTACTCCCATCATCTTAATAAACAATTTCTCTCTCTCTCTCTCTCACTCTATCTGTCTATCTATCTATCTATCTATCTATCTATCTATATATATATATATATATATATATATATATATATACATATATATATATATATATATATACACGTTGCGGAGCGGGGGCTGTTGTGGGGGGGATGGGTAGATTACCAGCTTTTAAGAAAACTTGGCAGCATCCAGTTAGCGTTGATCGAATAGACACACCATCCGTCTCAAACCCAACGCTTATTCAGAAAATGTATCTGGGATTACATTATGCAATGCGCCTTTCCTAATGTGTGTGTGTGCGTACGCGCGTTTTTGCTTACATTTTAGCCAAATAGTAAGGCAGTACTTTTGACCCGTTTACAGAAGCCCCGAAACGAGTGGCTCAGAGATGAGAAGGTGTCCGGAAATCTGGCACAAATGTTTTCAATGGAATGGACTGTGAGGTGTTAGGTGGGGATGTTAAACCAGGAGATAATCAAGTCTTTGGCAGACTTTGAACTCACAACGTGAAGTACTGGAATAAACACCACAAGACGTCCTGCCGCGCCATCTTACAGTTCCGCCCCTCCCCCTGCGCTCACGGCTTGCGATGTCTTTATCGACTCCTAAAGCAAAGTCGCGCGCGCACGCACACGCACACACACACACACACACACACACACACTCACTATGTACCACACTTCACTGTCCCACAACTCTTCTCAACTCTTTTTCAAGCCTAGCATCTGCACAATACTTTAGCAAAAAACAGATGTGTTGCCATGGTCACGGGCACTTCCTGTGCGTTGGAAAGGAAATTTGAGATCGCTGAAAGAGTTGATGGGAAAATGAAAACCGAAGACAAGTTAATCAAGTGCAAGAAGTCATTTTGTGGAGAAATAAGGTTGAAGGAACCATGATAACTCGTCATGTTCCACTCAGTCAGTATAAGAGGGGGAGGGGTAGATTTTATGGTATTGGTTGTTGTTGTAGTCGTTGGGTTTCAGGTTGTGTTTGGTTGAGCAGATTTATGTTCAAAGATATTCCAGCCCGCACCATCTACATGATTGGCAAAAGTGGTTGTTTCTGTACTTAAAAAGTGAGTGGAAAGAATTTATTAAGTTGTTATTTCTAGCATTTTAAACAACCACGTTGAATCTCGCAGGTCATAAATTTGGCAGCACGTGACGACGTTCTGCATCAAAAGCTGATTTGAGAGTTTCTCTCATGGAATCTACTCCAATAAAGGTTGTTTTAACAGAACATCCACGCTTAAATGGATTAACTATTAAGCTGTAATTTGTGGTTATAGTGGTGGTGGTGGTGGTGGTATTTGATATTCATAGTGTATATAAATACGCACACACACACACACACACACACACACACATATATGTATTTCACTGGGGAAGACTGGTTTATGGGATTAACCTGGGATTCCCGTCCATGAAGGGTTTAACTTTATGGCGTGTCGTCAGACCCCAAAACCTGTTGGTCTCTGACCTCTTCAAAATATGGAGGGGAAAAGGCCTCGTACGAATGTAAACAAGGGGATTATCTCCCTTTGCCATTGGCTATCGACTTCCGACTGTGCCACCATCTTGCTGTCTCCAAAAAGCTACAAAGGTAAACAAGGGGATTATCTCCTTTTGCCATTGGCTATCGACTTCCGGCTACGGCGCTATCTTGTGCATCCCGAAACGCCTGCAGGAATTTCCTAAAATGCAAGCATGGCAGGAAAATGTCTGCTCTGAAGTTAAACATGCGCCCTGGCTCGAGAAAGTCTTTTAGGATTCTCGCAAACGTACGTGTATGTGTGTGTGTGTGTAATTACTATATATGAAAGCGCATTATCACTCACAAACATATTTAGGATCGCAGGCGAGGAGGTGACCTTTGTGCAGAATACTCTTTGTTCAAAGGCTTGCTCAATCAGTGCTTACTTCAGACTAAATAACAATAACAACAACGACTTCCACTTGAGACAAATGAAGAAACTATTTAATTGTTCTAATTAAAACGTCTGACGACGGTTTTATGTTTGTCTTGGTAACCATTTCACATCACACACAACCTCATACGCAATCACACAAACATGAAACACATACACTACGCTAATATAATCTATTCACTAATCCGGCAACCAAAGCTTAGCTTTAATTTTTTGTTGTGAGTTTTTATTTTTCTACACTTTATTTTCTACAATTCACCAAAAGATTCATCAATTAGTTAAACATCTGAAGAGAATTCAAAATTTACAATGGAGCTTTCTGTTATTGTTTTTATTTATATTTCAGTTAGCATCAGCTTCTTTTGTCTAATTTCTTCTCTATATATATTTCTAAGTTTATCTATCTATCTATCTATCTATCCACACACACACATATATATACATACATACATACATATATATATATATATATATATACAAACATGTATGTACATAAATATAATGAATAGAACGATAGACCTGTGAGTGTATGTATGCAGTCACCGACTCTTCCACAAACGTACATTATATATATATATATATATATATATATATATATATACATACGCATATGTATGCATGCACAGATATATTTATACATATAGAAAAATGCACACACATACACACACACACACACACTTATAATGTCTTCGTTTTTTGACATTGATCTTGAGCAAGGTTAAAGAAAATAGAGCCAAGAATAACATCATCATCATCATCATCATCATCACATGCACGCACAAAAGTTATCTGAAGGAAAAATAAAATAATAAAGAAACCTCTAAAAATATTTTCATTGTATTTCTTGGCTGATTCTGAGACTTCAATATTTATTTATTTTTTTTTTTTTTTACTTAAAGACTTCGTATTACGATTTCTCATCAAAGCATGAAATTAAAAGAAACCAGTTCTCACTCTCCCTCGCTCTCATATCTCTCTCTTCTCTCCTCTCTCTCTCTCCCTCTGTATCCCTCTCCCTGTTTCTCTTTTTGCATTTCTCTCAAAATCTCTGTTTATAGAAATTATTCGTTGTTCGTAATTTTATTGTTGTACACGCGCGCACGCACAACCACAAACACACTTAAATATGCTCTTGTATATGTATGTGTGTGTGAGTGCGTGTGTGCATATGTGTACATATGTATGATACAAACATATGTATATATGCACGTACATAGAGAGACAGGGAAGTGGGGAAACAAAAAGGAGAGAGGAGTGATCTGAACTAAGAGAAATAATTCTGGGTACTCAATGGTTTGAATATGAACAACAAAGAAAAATAAACGTGTATCTAATACAATACCACATAAATACTTGGTGCACGATAATTATGTCCTCCTGTAGAAGATATATGCAAGTATAACCAAATGGGAATGAAGACCAAAACCGCCTGAGAAGGGGAGATAATCCAAAGAACCAAAAATTTCCAAAACTTGATATGGCGTTAAGGAAAAGGACAGGTTTATAATCTGAAGATAAGACTGTCGTACACACGTGTTCCTGGCTAGATTGCCGTCGTCAGTTTGGTTATTGTTCCACCTTATGTCCGGTTTGTCTTCAAGCAACTAGTGTTCATTGCTAAGGCGTGAAAACCATGCATAAACTTGTTTTGCTCATAGCAGCATCCTTATTAGCTGTTTGAAGAATAACTGTTTTGGCAGCCGTTCTCCCCTGCAGAAAACAGAATTTCACGGAAGCACGCTGTTCTTTTGTTCCAGCCATTGCTGTTTTACACACACACTGTCAATCTGGGCAAAATAGTATATAGGTTCTCTGTTCGTACACCAGGCTAAGAATATCGTTTAGATTCGTAAAGCACACCGCATATTTTTGTGGTAAGGTCCGAGATTATCACCATTCTATATTGTAAACGAATGCTTGTGTTCCAGTTATATTGGCTTATACGCAGTGGTATACAAGAGGAGGAAGACATAAACACTGGTCATTTCATATTTTCCTTTCTCGTAGGAAAATTGACTTACAGATGTTTCCAATAGTGATTTTAGGATCGTTCTTGACAGTTTTACTCAAATAGCTAGAACTGACTCTGGCGAGAACATAACATTCTTTTCTGGTTCATTCAATTCTTCTCAACCGATCACTGGGCCGAACGAGTAAACGTATCAATAATGAACCTATAACGATTACTGGAAACAGCTGTAAGTCAGTTTCTGCAATAAAGAAAAATGTTATACCCAATATTCATGCCTTGCCTTTATATATATATATATATATATATATATATATATATAGAGAGAGAGAGAGAGAGAGAGAGAGAGAGAGAGAGAGAGAGAGAGAGAGGTATGTTTCTATGTATGTACATTTTCCATTATTTCCTGCTGTAGATTTTGTTGCCATTGGTGATAATATTTTGATGGTTGTTGATGCTGTAAAAGAAGCTCTTCCACCCCTACCCCCACCTCTTCTACATCATATTAGAAATTGTTTGTTGTCCTGATTGCTAGAAAGCGTTGATGATGGTTGTATCGTCATTGCTTTTGTTGTTGTTACGTTTGGGTGGGGGTGTGGTCGTGGGGGTGTGGCAGTAGCGATGATGCTACTGGAGTTATTTGATCTTCCCTAAAATCTACATTATTATTATTGTCATTATTATTATTATTATTATTATTATCTGTCAGTTAAAAAAAATGATAGATTATCTGATAAAGCAGTTTATCTAAATTCATACTTAAAATGTAATGACTTCTTTTGTTGGTAAGGTTATTAAATGCGCACACACACACATACACACACAAGCGCACACAAACATATATAAATACATACGACGTACGCAGACACACATAAACTCGCTCAAGCAAAAGTAAGTGTATACAAATACACATACGTATTATACATTTACAAATATAGGTACATATTTATATGTGTATATATATATATATGTATGTGTGTATATATATATATATATATGTATGTATGTATGTGTGTATATATATATATATATGTTGGTGTGTATATATATATATATATGAATACACATAGGTACACATATGTATGCGTATTTAAATTACATGTGGAATGCACGTGTGTGTGTGTGTGTGTGTGTGTGTGTGTGTGTGTGTGTGTGTGTGTGTGTGTGTGTGTTTCGCGTGTAATTAATTCCAGGGGTACGGATTTGTCACTCACTATCCCACTCTGATGAAGCGTTACATGATTACACTAAAGTTACACTTGTCTCTGATTGGCTCAAATCCAGGAGTAGATAATTCACTAGACTGAGCTGTGTTTCTCCTACTTTCTGATTAGCGCCTCCTCCTTTATTCTACGCTCCCTTTGAAGTATTTCAAAGCCCACCAATCTTTCTAATACTCGCAATATCAGGCCAGATAATTTGGTTCCGTGTACTAGTTTCATACGGCTGTGCATTTAGCAGAGCATCACAGTCCCATTGCTGAATATTTCATGCATCATTGGTTAACATTTAGCACATGATTTTCGCTCAAATCCAGTATCCATTCGTCGTACTTCATATATACACCTTCGCCTGTCGTAGAAATTTATCTATATATTCCGATTAAAATTTTCTATATGTTCACACACAAACATACACACCTGCGATTTGCAGATGATACCGTACTCATCGCTGAAATCATAGATCAGCAGCAAAGCACCGACGAGATGGACGCTCAAAACTCAGCTGTAAGCCTTACACTGAATCACATCAAAACAAAATTCATGCGCTCTCGAATCTATTACAATGTTGAATAGAGGTGGGAAGCGATTAAGCCGAAGAACTAAAGGAATATGTCTATTTTGGAGACACACTGAATATGTGCCGAGATATTTACGCTGAAATCTCGAGGAGAACAAGGGTTGGATAGAAGATGTTTACCTCGGTAAACGATGAGCTCAAAGTGAAGTTGGACAACAGACTACGTGCCAGTCTCTTCTGTCTTAGATGCACTCTTATATGCAAATGAGACGTGGAAGAGGGAAGAACATCGATTGAGTAAGACGCAAAGGGCTATGGAAAGAGCCATGCTAGGATACTCATTGCGAGAGCATGTGTGAAGTAAGATAACTCGAGAACGGAGCGACGTGAACGATGTGATCGCAAAATCCCCAAGGCTCAACTTCCACTTGTCCAGATATGCCGCAAAACTTCACAGGCAATAGGCTGACACACGCAGCAACCAAGTTTAATCCAAGAGATCTCTCATTTCGTAGTAGTGTGGATTCAAATGTCAAATGCTCGAATTTGAAAGAATTTGAAATCCGTTATCAGAACGCATTCAAATACAACGGCAGCAATTTAAAGAACCTCATGTGAAGCAGATCCCTTGAAGTACCCATCTAGAAACTCGCTACAATAAAAATTTCTTTATATTTCCATCTTAAACTCTATTAAGCTAAAGAGAACAATAGAAGTATTCTAGTGACATCTTCAAAGCAACACTGATCAGAAAGTAAAAATTTCAAATTAAATCTATTTGAAAATAGCTTCCAAAATCTTGTGTAATACTGTTAGCGTTATCTGCTTTAACTAAACAACATTACGTAGTTATAGTCACTGTTGCTATTTAAATATTTATTTAAATATTCACCTACATATAGCCACTATATAAATATTTACCTAAACATAAGCTTTATTTTATAAATATTTACCTGATGATTGCAGTGAAATATGAAAGACGTTGTGGAAATACAAACAAATACACAAACAATGATTTGTGGAAAGCCGGCTTTGATGGAGATTGATTGACTTGTATGTATTTTCTCTAAACACATTTACTGGATGTGAAGTATGTATAAGTGTACATCTGTGTGTGTGTGCGTTTGTCTCTCTGAGTATATTCTGAGGCACAGACGTGGATGTGTGGTAAGAAATTACTTTCCAACCACATGGTTCTGGGTTCAGTCCCACTGCATGGCGACTTAGGCATGTATCTTCTACTATAGCCTCAGGCTAACCAAAGCCTTGTGAGTGGATTTGGTAGACGGAAACTGAAATAGGCTTATCGTATATATATATGTATATATCTGTGTGTGCGCGTGTGTCTTTGTGTCCGAGTTTGTCCGCTCATCACCGTTTGACAACCGGTGTTGGTGTAAGTCCACATAACACTAGCAGTTAGAATAAGAACCAGGTTTTCAAATAAGTCCTGTGGTCAATTGAGCGACGAAAACACTCCAAGGCGGGGTTCTTTCATGGCCGTAGTTAAATGATTGAAACAAGTATATATATATATATATATATATATATCTATATATATATATATATATATATACACGCGCGCACACGCACATATATTCAAAATTCAAATAAGTTATCTTCAGAAGAAATAATAATGAAGTGGCCAGCAAACAATCCAAATATGCAAAATATATATATATTAAACAATATGTACCTGTTTGCTTGAAAGAAGATTTAAAACTCTCCAAACTCTCACTATATGTAAACTCGCACGGAGAAATTAGGAAATGCATTTAGAAAAACGGTTGTCCCCATTCGTAAGACTACTCTCCTCTTTGTAGTTTTACGGGGATGACCGGTTTTCTAAATGTATTTGCTACGTTCTCTGTGCGAGTTTACATATAGTGAGAGATGCTGTGTTCATTATTATTATTATTGTTATTATTATTATTATTATTGTTATTATTATTATTATTATTATTATTATGTTTGACTTTTGCTTTACATCTGTACAAGTTGGCTCCAAGTCTCACCCAGTGGGGCACCTGACGGGTGCGGCTCCTTCTTCATTATTTCCAGTCCCGTTCACACCATTATCGTCAGTTTGTTTGCTTGACATTTTCACTCACAAACGAGGTGTGTTTTTAGGTTACTACCAACTGGTATTTTTATTGAGACACCATCTCTATCAAGGTAGTACGCCAAGGTGGCAGAGGCCTTGCTCCCCTGGTTTTGAACTCTGAGTGGTTTTTCTGCTAGGCTGCTTGCCATCCAAGGCTCACTAGTACACCCAACCCAGAGCACTGGTTATGTGAAGGCGCCAGATACTCACCTCTTCCTACTCTTTTCCTGTTGGTTTGGCGAAGGAGTCGGGTTTGACTGTCAGAGGATACGTCTTGCGCAGGCCATTGGGGCATTTTATACGTAATGGGCGCTCAACTCCCCTCACCACCCTGACATTGGCAAAAAGGAAAAAAACCCATTATTATTATCATTATTGTTGTTATTATCATCATCATTATTATTTCAAATTTAGCCACACGTCCAGCCAGAGGGTTTGGTCGATCACCAACCCCTGTGCTTGACTGATACTTATTTCATTGACCCCAAAAGGATGAAAGACAAAGTTGGTATCAGCACAATCTGAGCTTTGCACGCAAATAGTCAGAGGAAACGATGCTAGCGTTTAATAATAATAATAATAATAATAATAATAATAGTAGTAGTAGAACATAGGCAAAGTTTGGCTATATATGGAGGAAATATTGCGTTACTTTATCCATATTTGGAGAATGAAGAAAAATATAAGCGAAAGAACACAAGGTGTTCTTTTATATTACAAAATATTAAAGACCTAAATATATTATACATTGTAACACATTCTCCGTGAGAGAAAGCAATTTTCGATTTGTGCATTTGCTGGTTCAATGTTTGCAAATTGATGCATGTTTCGTTCAATATATGGTTAAAAAAAACAACCTAGGCATTTAGGAATATTTCATCAGATGAAGTAATTATTTTGTTCTCCCAAAACTTAATTAGGCGTTTGTTTTATGCTTAAATTGTGATGGTCTAATAATAAGGAAGCCTGTATGATGACTGTAATTGGTACACAATTCAGTACTCAATTTCTGCTGGCCTAATAAGTTGGGAGTCTGTGTTAAGAGTGTAGCGAGTACACAATTCCATACATTGAGGTGGAAGTAAAACGTGCAGTAAATCACACATTTCCTGTTTAATTATAAGTTTCGATGAAGAGGTGTGTGCACATAAAGAACTATGATTGAAAGCGACAGAAGAGATGGGAAGTGGGGAGACGAATGTAAGATGGAAAGAGACGACCGACCGCTTACTTATAGAAGCTTATACAAACATATACAGATGTGCATGTGTGTGTGTGTGTGTGTGTGTGTGTGTGTGTGTGTGTTATATTATTAAGGTTCATAAACAATCACTAGTTGTTGGTTGTCTATATATTTCTTTTTATTCTCCCAATTTTTCATCGAATCACGTGTCTTTATGGGCTTTGATATGACTTCGAAAATATAACAATAAACTCTTGCAAAACAAAATAATGTGTTTGGGGGGGATGGGGGTTGTGTTTGTGTTTCATTTAGTTATAAGGATTCATTAGAATCAGCACACATCAACACTTACAGCTATAGAAACGGTTAGGTACGATAGAACTCAGTTTGATAAACAAGATCAAAGTCATCAGGTGTGGGTAAGATACTGTAGATATGCAAGGACCAAATCCAATCTCAGCCATAGACCCGACTCACCAATGGCTTTTTCATGTGGTGTACGTATAAAATAAAACAAAAACATAAATGGCGTTTAAAATTTTCGATAGTTGTTTCAGTAGGGGATGGTGGCGGTACCGCTGCTGCGATTGCTGCTGTTTAACCATAGGTCTGTCTTGGTTGAACAAAGTTTTGATTAAAAGATTTCTAGACGAGAGCAGTCCGTCTTTTTCTTGTTTGTATGGAAAACCATCGTCACATTATCCATTTTTTTCTTAAAACGATAGAATGTGATTTGAGGAAGGTCTAATTGCTATTTCTAGCAGGTTGAATGGACACTTAGTTCTGTCTTCTTTCTTTGCTAATGTGCACTAATTGTGTCTGTGTGTAAATGTGTGGGTGTGATGTGTGCGTTTTGATTTTGTATTTTTGTTATATATTCATAAATGAATGCCTCCATCTGCAATGTTGTTCTTGTTGTTGAATTTCGGTGTAGTGTTTTTATTGTAGTTGTTCGAACGAAAAAAAAAATTGATCAACGACTTTTTGCTTGTGACTATTCAATAATTCGTTCAGACATTGTCATAGGCCGATATCATCGAAGGCATTCTAATGAGATTGCTAGAAACGACAGCTAAATGTCTGTTTTAAAAGAACATCTTTCATCTTAAAGGATTGATAATCCTGGCCTGAACATACCGTGTGTTTTGTTCTTCTATTGGTTTCCGCTCTTGGACGATGTGACAATATTAAAGCCAGCATTTTTACTTCATGAAGACAATTCTCTCACTCCAGTCTTGAACTAAAATTTTAAGATTTCACCGAGAGATTTGGGATTTGAAGGGGACAAATTTGTTTTGAGGTTGAAAAAATTATCGATGCTAGTTCGAACCAGTGTTGCTAGATTTAGTTTCACTTTTATTCTTTTGAAACAGTGTTAAATTTATTCAAAGCTTTTATTATTTTCCCATGAACTTTATTCCATACAAACTATATTTTTCCTATCATTTGTGGCAGGAAATGGAATGAATCTAGTGAAATATTAAGTGCGGGGTGGGGTTTAAAAGAGGAAATTTGAAATGAAGAAAATTTATGAGTGTACTTCTGTTGGAAAGTTAAAAGAAAACTGTTTTAAAATTCTGAATTTGGGAGAGGGGAATAAAATTATAAAATGTTGTTTCTGTATTATAAATCAGTTTTGTTTGCAAGAAAAGTATAAACGACCCATATTTTGCTAAGCTCAGGTTTTAATATGGATTTTCTAAAGCCATAAATTATATTTTCAAATCTGCGTTGCAATTAGAACCTGGTGCTCCGTATAAGTGCACCAGAACAACCCGTTTGGAAACCAATGCTCAAGATTATAAGTTTTTTTATTATTATTATTAAACCAAGCATTTATTTTGTCGAAAATTTCTTCTTTTTTAATTTTTGGAAAATGAGCGACAGAATGAAAATAAGTCTGCCTGGTGGTCGATGAAAAGATATTTACGTATAGATCTCTTCGATTAGGGTTGACATTTATCTAAGCAGAAACAACAACAGCAATTTGATGATGATGGTGTAATACATGCACACATTCTTAGAGACGCAGTAAATTCAATATTTTCTGATTTCCATCGTTACAATATATTCTTAATTCATTTCTTTCGACCCTCTTTAACCATCATGTGTGTAGATGTATGTGTGTGCGCGTGCATGCGTGTCTATGTGCGTATGTGTTTGAGTGTGCGTGCGCAGTTCTTTTCTTTCTCTTGAATATTTGATTAAGAGGTATTGATATGGTGAAGATTTTCCAAAGAATTTGATTCCAACTTAGATGTCTTTACTGGATTCTATAAAATTTTACAATATCACTTAATATCCTTTCGCATTTGTAAATGCATGCATTAGACGTGCATGCTTATATACAATTATACATATATATATATATATGCATATATATTTATATATATATATAAATATAAATATGCATATATATATTTATACATACATACATACATATATATATATATATATGTATATGTTACATATATATATATATATATGTATATGTTACATATATATATATATATATATATATATGTTACATATATATATATATATATATGTTACATATATATATATATATATATATATATATGTTACATATATATATATATATATATATATGTTACATATATATATATATATATATGTTACATATATATATATATATGTTACATATATATATATATATATATATGTTACATATATATATATATATATGTTACATATATATATATATATATGTTACATATATATATATATATATGTTACATATATATATATATATATATGTTATATATGTTACATATATATATATATATATATATATGTTATATATGTTACATATATATATATATATATATGTTATATATGTTACATATATATATATATATATGTTATATATGTTGCATATATATATATATATGTTATATATGTTATATATATATATATATATGTTATATATGTTGCATATATATATATATATGTTATATATGTTATATATATATATATATATGTTATATATGTTGCATATATATATATATATATATATATGTTATATATGTTACATATATATATATATATATATATATATGTTATATATATATATATATATATGTTATATATATATATATATATATGTTATATATATATATATATATATGTTACATATATATATATATATATGTTATATATGTTATAACATATATATATATATATATATATATATATATATATATATATATAGGTACACATGCACATGTATATTGTGTGTATGTATATATATAAATGTGTATGTGTGTAGGAATGTACGTATGCATAAGTCTAAACTGCTTGCATTTTCATTTACTCTTCTGCTAATAAGATATATTTCAGTATTTCTAGCAAATAGACGATGCATTTGCACAGAAACACGCGCAACGTCACACACGCGTATACACACACAAACAGATATACATAATTACACATGCTTACACATACACGTGCGCATACACTTCTTTGTACACATGCACGGTCATACACATGTCCACTTACAATTATATATACACATATGCATTTCAATGAAGACGGACACTTATGTATATATACATACAAACATACATATATATATATATATATATGTATGTATGCTTATATGCAGACACAATGTCACTCACATGCGCACATGTGCTCACAGTTATATTCATAATATATTATCTCCCTTTTTTCGTTTCAATTTTCTCCAGTTTTTCGACTCACGATAAAGAAGTACTAATGAATGGGTTTTCTTTGGAATAATTCTAAAGTATTTTTGAAATCTATACGCATACAGTTACAAAGACAATCACACATACACACACACACACACACACACACACACACACACACATATGTCGGTAGCTGTCTGGCTATATATATATATATATATATATACACACAGTTACATGCATGCCTACATACATACATACATACATACAGAGACAGATAAATATATTTACATACACGTGTGCATACGCATACACAAACATATATTCAATTATACGCATGTCGCCAATAGCTATACAACAAACTGACAGTGCCAGATAGAACCGATGCCTTCTTAGAGCAGCTCTCAGCACCCTGGATTCAACTTTGCCTTTCAACCTTCTGAGATCGATAAAATAAATCATCAGTCAAATATTGAATCGATTTAATCGAATAACTCTTGCGCTAAAATGTCTGCTTTTGTAACTAAATTAGAGCTTCTTATTTAAGGGCGGTAGCAGATCACATAGGGTTTTTTTTTTATCACTTTTTCAGGATCTTTATATTCTGAATCAAAATCGCGAGCTAGAAGAATCTTTAGCGCACAGGAAAAAAATCCTAGCGGCATTTTGTCAGACTTTATGTTCTGAGTTCAAATTCTTCAGAAATCGACTTTGCCGTTCATTCTTTTGGGGTTGATGAAATAAGTAGTAGTGGAACGCTTTTGTCGATCTAAATGATCACTCTCCCACTACAATTTGAGGCCTTGTGCTTATAGTAGAAATTTTTTTATTATTTGACTTGGCTTCGGTCTTACTCCTGGCAAGTCTTTCAATATAATGTCTGGCCTCAGTTTGGTTGGTGAAGTTTGAATGGCAGGTCCAGGTTTTTGCAAATTACCCATTGTGAATATATTGTGCTGCTCTCTCATGCCTGTTGAAATACTCTGTAGGCGCAAGAAGACTGCACATGGAGACAACATGATCAATGGTTTCATTTTGTTGTATACATACTCGACGTTGGGTTACTGCCGTTCTTTCATATATTGGCCTGGTAGTTTCTTATAGGAAGGCATTGATCTTGGGCTGCTATGATAAACCATTCTGCTTCTGATATTCAGTCAGAAGCAGAATGGTTTATCGATGGGTAAGAGCTTTGTCATCATCGTCATTATTAGCTGTCTTACGGTTTTTGCCATTGAGAGGTTTTTCCTGCCATTTATCAGTAAGAATATCTAAGGCAGCAGTTTTAGCACGGGTTTTCATACGCTTAGCTTTTTTTGCACTTGTTTCTAATATGTCTAATTCTGGAATTTGTTGTATTTGGAATTCACTTAGATACATTCTTTTGCCTGTTTTGTTATTGAGTATGATTCTTTCTTATTTTCATGTTTTGAGACAAGTTTTAACATCCAGTCCTTAGAGTTTACCAGGTAGGTGTCTAGGCCAATTGTGGCAATCTTCATTGTTAATTCCAGTTGTAAAAGTCCATGGGATCCCCCTTTTCTTGGCAGATAAAGTCGTTCTATATCTGCCTTAGAGTGGTGCACTCTATGCATTGTCAACAATTTTCGTATTTTTCTGTCAAGATTACATATTTCAGTAATTGACCAGTTAATGATATTGAAACTGTAAGACTGGTATGGCTAAATTATTGATCACTTCGATCCTGTTTCTCGCATTCAGCTCTGTCTTCAGTATTGCTCTCACCCTACGATAACATTCTCTCCTGATCCTTTCCCTCATCACTGAATGTTTGATTTTGTCCCCTTCAAATATCCCTTGGTATTTATAGCTGTCTGCTGGTTCTAACTCATTTATGACATTCTGCCGGTCAAGGTATCTTTTGCACATTTATCGAGGCCAATTGCATCCTGATGTCATCACTGAATTGTTTAATAATCGCTAGTAAGCCCTTGAGTTGTTGATCAGTTTTTGCAAAAAGCTTTAAATCATCTGCGTAAATGAGATGATTTCTATTTTTATCAAGCATTTTATCAAACATTGAGCAATTTCGAGAGAGGTATTAAGGGTAGACAAAAGAGGTGTGGTGATAGTCACCCTGGAAAATACCACATGAAATTCTTACATCTCCAGTATTAAGAGATTCATTGTCACTGTTCAAAGTCAGTTTGGTTCTCCATGATCTTATACTTACAGACAAGACGTTTTGCAGAGTAGGTGCTACTTTAAACATTTCCAGACATTTTAAATTCCAGCTACGTGGTAGACTATCATAAGCTTTTTTATAGTCTATCCAGGCTATTGACAAGTTTTTGTTGTTGTTGTTGTTTTTGTTGTTGTTGTTGTTGTTACTATTATTAAATTAATACATTCGATATATTTAATTGATATACTCAATGTATTTTATTGCTTTTTTTCCAGAATGTACACAACACAGTTCAAAATGACGCCATTCATAATATTGGGACTAATTCTACAAGTCTTGGGAGCTGCAGGTAAAAACATCTAACTTTTCTTTCCTGTTATTCATAAAATCATGCGTTCCGAATATGTCTCTCTTACAACAGCAGCAGCAGCTGGCTTGTCAAATCGCAGGGACGTGGCTTTAAGAAAGTCATATCGAATCGATCAGATTAGATTTTCTGGTTTCATTTCCCAGTTGAAAACCATTCGTTATATTCTCTAGGCTTGAGCCAATGACTGGTAATATATCGAAAACTTCCTAACTAATGAACGAATGTAGGTAAGTGACCGCCACACCGAGGACCGGAGCGCTGTCTAGCATGACTGATAGTGTCCATGACACAAGTGATTATGAGCTTGGTCACTAGGGTACCACTAACATACGGTCGCTAGCAAACATATCTGACCATATCGAGCCACTCTAACCAATGCATTTCAATCCTATATTAGCTAATATTTATGCTGTGTAGAATAGAGTTTAATACATCTCACAATCCTTTCATTAGAAAATGTCAGCAGATCTCTCTGTTTCATTCTCCCTCCCTCTCTGTTTCACTCTCTCTCTCCCTCTCTGTTTGGCGGAGACAGTGACAAGGAATTGTCGATGCAATTCAGTTTAGATTAAATTCAACATGGAGTATTTTTGTTTGAGAGCATCACATTTTCAGTTTTATCCCCGTTGTTAAGATCGACGATAAAATGGTTCATTCAAACCGAAAACCAATATCTATGTCGATGAAAAATGTACAGACGCGCACGCGCTCGTACACACACATGCATCTACATACATATAAACATACACATATGCATGTAATGTTTGGCATGTACGTAGTGTATGCATGCTTATGTGTATGTATTATGTATGTATGTTAGTTTAGTCCCTCTCTTTCTGTCTACAAAATTCAACTGCCGATATTTTGGCTCAGCCATGGCTGGGTGCAGCTCAGTGGATTCGAACCTCGAACCTTGTTGTAGCCGTGTAAATTCTTAATTGCCGAGCCATGACAGTATTTGCAGCTTGATGATAGTGAAAGTAATATGATATTTCAGTAGATAAAGTAGCGCTTAATAGAAGAAATCCTCCGAAGACCTTTCTCAACTAGTCACCAGCTTCACATAATTAGCAGGAAATATATTTTATTAATTATTTAAATAAAGGGATGAAAGGGTGGATCCTCGCAAACTTTGTAAGATATTTCAAACTGATGAGAGCACTGAATTAAGTCTGCAAATAAAAAAAGAAAAGAAAAGCGAATGGGCAACGAGAGCAGGAGACATGTGAATCGAGTGTTTGAAAAGTGCAAGCAATACAGTTTGGTAGTTCAGACGTACAGGTAACAGTTGAAGCTAAAATAGATTTGAGTTTCAGTGTCCTTATGGACCAGAAATAGTAGCTTGAGTGGGGACTTGCCAAACACTACAGCATGTTTTCTTGATATCTATGTATAAAGGAGATGCAAGTAAAATGTGACGTGCCAAGGCTACATGTCAATGAAGACTGAGTGAAGAAAGTTATGGATCAATAGAATGTGTGTATTGTATACGATAGCAAGTAAGACATTATAATATGAAAAGAAATACATGGTGTATATAATTGAAACTTGAGAGACACTAAATAAGCATAGAGCAGCAATATGTATGTCGTGATAGAAACATTATGCACGGGAGGCAGAAGTCGATGCAGCTCAGCTTGGAGATTCTCATACCAGACATACTCGACGTTTTGTTGATATCAAGGGCAAAGACACAGCACTTGCTGAAATAATGAAAATTGGAGGCTAATATGGTGTTACGTAATGTCTTGTACTATCTGACCCTACGTTCACCGAACAAGTGCTTGTTGAGAAAAGCAGCAAGTTCATATGAAATATCAAAAACTGTTTCTATCATCCTTGAAATGCTGAAAGAGCATTGAGTATCGGTATTTGGTGCAGTTGATGCCGTCAGAAACCTGGGAAATTGTTTGTTTCCGTATATCGATGCAGATAGCATAATTGAGAAGATTTAATCGATGTGGCAGTTAGTATAGGAACGCGGTTTCACGTTGGCTCCTACTTACACCAAACTCCTTGTAGTTTTATGTATTAAAACCTATCTATTGATCTACATGTTTCTCCCCTACTCCTTCAAGCATATACTTTTATGTGTGTGTGTGTGTGTGTGTGTGTGTGTGTGTGCATACGTCTGTATGCTTTTGACACACTACACTGAGCTTTTTCCTTAGCTCGACTGTTGATGACAATCGTGAATAGTGCAGTTTAGATAAAAACCTGGAGTAGACGGGCAAATTTTTATGTGATTAACATATCTAACCATATCTAATCACTCTAACCAATGTATTCTACCAGCTAATGTTTGCACTGTGTAGTTCAGATTTGATACATCTCGGGGCCCTTTCATTGGGAAATATCTATCAATCTACCACCTTATCTCTCTCTCTCTCTCTTTCTCTCTCACTCTTTCTCTCTCATTCTCTCTCTCTCTCTTTCTCTCTTTCTCTCTCTTTCTCTCTCTCTCTCTCTCTCTCTCCCCCTCTCTCTCTCTCTCTCCCCTGTGTCTCTATATTTGTCTCTGTATGTATGTACCGTATATATTCGAGTAATAGTCGATCTCATGCAAAAGTCGACCCCTTATTTTTGGCCAAAAACTGAGAATTTCCCATAGACCCCGTATAAAAGTCGGCCCTAATATTTCACGAACAACAAGACATTTGTGGGTCAAGGTAGCGTATTATCTTATACGTAGAAATAACCCTGTTACAAAACTGTGTGGCTACCTTACTGCAGCCTGCTCTACAGGTGAACGCTTGGTGCTTATAATGGAATGCTCGACGCTTATAGTAAAACACCATTTAATAGCGAGCGTTACACATCTGGTGATGGGTACAACATCACCATTACTAAAATGTATGAACAGAATATGTTGCGAGCCTGCATATATCTTCAAGCGCAGTAAACCCATGCGTTATACACTCGTTGCTTTACATGAGGAGAAACGTGTTTCACAGGCAGACAGCGCTATTGGCGAACTCTGGCAAACGCCAGTCTGAATTCGTACAAAGGCATGATTTTGGTTAACTCTAAAAATATTCAATTAATCGCTAGATCAGTGGTTTCTATGTGACCTTTATATTTTCCTTATCTCCGAATACAATAAACACATGCGTCAAACCCTCGTCTGTTTACATGGTGAGAAACGTGTTTCACAGACAGTACTATCGATGAACAACGGCAAACACCACAGTATGAATTCGTACAGAGGCATGACTTCGGTAAGCCTAAAACATATCGCTAAATCGGTGCATAGAATTGGTAATATTACTGTAATTCATTGCTTTTTCGTTTCTATTCGCTTAGAGATAAGTCGATCTTCTGCAGCTGATATGGTACTTCGGATTCTAGCAGGAATTTCACCCCCTCTAAAGTAGTATTCATGTAATATTCGACCCCATAAATTTGATCTTGAAAAATGATCTAAAAATTTCTTTTACACGAGTATATACGGTATGTTATGTTATGTTATGCATGTATGTATGTATGTATATTATGTACGTATGTATGTAATTTGTCTTTGAGTATAACCTCTTTGCATCTGAAGGCATCACTTCAATTAAATCAATGATTTTGAAAAATCAAATGAGTCTGGCCATATAGTTCGAATGGCGAATGAACGCACACATAAACAGCTGTTTTATGGCGAGCTTGCTGAGGGGAAATGCAATCGATGTAAACCTACAAAGAGGTTTAAGGGCGGCATAAGGACTGCCATGAAGTTACTTTCAATGGATCCAATGACCTTGCTGGTTTTTACGGCCTTTGGCCTATCGAGCTGGTTGGCGAACAAAAGTGTGTAGTGGACCGAAAGCTTTTGAGGAGGCCAGGATAACATATGCAAGACTCGAGAGAGATTAACAGAAGAATGTTGTGATCGGAAAGGTGAATCTCAGTGACCTTTTTTGTGTGCACAGTTTGTGACAGACCATGCCTTTCTTTTGCTGGGCTCAAATCTCATTTGTGGATCCATAAAAAACGAAGCTCTACCAACTATTCTGCCTATATTTGTGCACACGTTTCGACACCATATATGCTATAAGTTCTGCAAATCTAACAGAGGCCTCAAAAGACATTTTAAGATCCACAAAAATTGGAACTTAACTGCAGCTCATGGTGGTCCATATCAGATATGCAATCTATGCGGGCATCTTTTCAATGCATTTTCCGGTTTAAAAATCCACATCAGACACCATGATGGACCTAAGGGGTAAATAGAAGTAGTAGTCAGACTGCAGAAGTAGACAACAACCATATATGTAATAGGGAGGCTAAAGACCTGTTGGCGCCGAGCACAGGATAACTCACGTCATTCTTAGACATTTGATTATTGAATCTGGTTGAAGAAAGAGTCTATAAGAGGGAAAATTACAGTAAACATAATCTACACACTTACATATGCCTATGTGTATTGGCGAGGGCGCGTGTATAAATAAATACTGTAAATGTTTGTATGATATGGGTTTGCGTGTATGTATGTATGTATGTATGTATGTATGTACGTACGTATGCATGAATGTGTATATGTATGTATAAACAGAAAGACTGACTGACAAACAGATAGACAGACGGACACACAGACATACAGACAGACACTTGGCTCATATTGCTTCAAGTCCTATGTTTTCATATATTCAAGTCCTATGTTTCATATATTCTGCAAGTAAATGTGTGTGTTATGTTTTTCTATGTCTGTGTGCTTGCGTGTGTTCCTGCGTGCTTGCGTGTGCGCACGCACATGCGAATGAATTTCGATTTTCTTTAACAACAGCCATGGCTGGACGTAGAGCAGAGTATGACAATAGTATAAATACATGTATTATGAAGACTCTCCATTTTGGATTTCGATTTCTTTTGGGATCAACTCTTTGTCTTTAATCCTTTCAAAGACTGTAGAGCCTTTTGTTTGAAATATGTTGACACGTGACATTGAAATAGTTCTATAACGATTATAGAATGTATATAGAACTGGTTCTAATCTTATCAAAGAGTGGGAGACTGAAATAATGCGTGGAACATGTAAGGAAAGCCATTACTGGAAAAAAATATAAACCAAGTTTATTTCCTCTCGTTTAAATTTTTGCATTTAAATCTAGGAAAATATTGAATTAAGAGATGTCATACACTAGGTTATTTATGATATCGGGTTTGTGATTCATTCATGGTTGATTAAATAATCTTTTTTCTGATTCTCGAACAAATTAGGTGGTATATGAAAGCTCTTTCTCCTTGTCTCTCACCACCGGTCTCTTTCTCTCTCTCTCTACACACACATATATATATATATATATGTATGTATGTATGTGTGTGTGTGTGTGTGTGTGTTCATTTAGCTATGATATATAAAAGCATATGTACGAAGTGCTTCTCCACAGTTTCCGTCAGTGAAATTTCACTCAAATGTCTAGCCTGAGAGAAGATGTTTGTCTAAAGCGTCGTTCACTAGGTCGTTGTGAACCTTTATTCTTAACTATGCATCCATATTTAGAGAAAAAAACAAGACAAGAGACTCATAGTCTGTATTGCTTTCTCGCTCTATGTGTGTGTGTGTGTGTGTGTGTGTGTGTGTGTGTGTGTGTGTGTGTGTGTGTTTATATTCAACATTCACCAAAAGAACACACATATATACCCATAGCAACATATATTTATGATTAGTTTTAGTAAACTTTAAGGCCTATTGCCAGAAGCCAAAATCTGTAGTTAAAGAAAATAATAAATGTATTACATTAACATTTTCCAACCTAAAGCAATATTGAACTGATTTCTCTGTAAAATTATTTCAGAATTTTCGAAACAGTTCCGATCCTTCCTTTTATTTCGTTTTAGTTTTAACATATTTTTAAACAAATTTCCGTTTGATATATTGCGAGTTTTAAAATATAGGCTTATCCTGACATTTAAGTGAACGCATTTCCAACAAACCCCTCGTTCAGCTTTTCTTCCTTCAAAGTAATAGAAATGTTGATGAAAGACTTCGTTTATCAAGATGGTTTGCATTTGATTTCATTTGTATTTTAACAATTTCATCGATAAAATATACATCGGCATCTAAAATGGAATCTAGAGTATAAAGTTAAAACTGTTAAAAACATAAAACATAATAAATAATAATCAAAAGGAAATAAATAAATGAAGACATGCAAAACCAAAACTAAATTGAAAACCAAAGCCGAACAATACGTAAATGTTACAAATGAGAAACGAAACACAGAAATGGACGACTCTGAAATAGTAACGATTTATGTAAAAATAAATTAAATATAGATTTATTTTGTTTATTTAAGTTTGGTCATTATTTATTTATTTATTATATCATTTCTCTCTCTCTCCCCCCCCCCTCTCTCTCTCTCTCTCTCTCTCTCTCTCTCTCTTTCTCTATCTCTCTCTCTCTCTCTCTCTCTCTCTTGTCTTTATTTTTGCGGGCGCACAGAAGAGATTTAAACTGTTTCTACTACTCCATACTGATATATTCTTTCCTTTTAACAATGCTATCCGCCCTCGTATTCTCCCCCACGTCCATTTTTCTCTCATTATTATTATCATTATTATTAATATTTTGTTATTGTTACTACTAATACTAATACTAACTAGTTATAGGAGATGGATGGTAAGGGAGTAGCAGGCTCAGCTCTTGTAATAATATCGTAGAAGATTTATTTTGGTTATAACTAGTCACTATTTTATGTGTGTATCTATATAATTCACCCACCAAGATATACATATATATATATATATATATATATATATATATATATATGATAGATAGATAGATAGATAGATATACATGCACATATACATAGGCACGCACGCACACACACACACACACACACACACACACACATATATATACACGTATACACATTCATATATATATATATATATATGCATACACACATATGCACATACATGTATATATATACGTATACATGGTTATATGTGTGATTCTGGGTGTATTATCCTCACATTCCTTCTTGTTCTACTACTCCTGTTATTATTATTGCTGTTGTTATCATCATCATCGTCGTCATCGTCGTCATCACCATCATTCTATCATTGTTGTTGCTGATATTCAATGTGATCGTTCAATAATATATAAATACATCACACACTTCAAAAGCCGTTGTGGAGATCAATTCCCAGGGAGTAGAATAAGAAATAGGAACATTACCAAATCTACTTCTCAACAAACACGAAATATGTTCCACTGCAGGCGTTGCCTCCATTTTCCAGCCACCGGCTTCGTTAACTGCTTTCAATACAGATTCCCTTTTACTAATACAGATTCCCTTTTACTAATACAGATTCCCTTTTACTAATACAGATTCCCTTTTACTAATACAGATTCCCTTTTACTCATACAGATTCCCTTTTACTAATACAGATTCCCTTTTACTAATACAGATTCCCTTTTACTAATACAGATTCCCTTTTACTAATACAGATTCCCTTTTACTAATACAGATTCCCTTTTACTCATACAGATTCCCTTTTACTAATACAGATTCCCTTTTACTAATACAGATTCCCTTTTACTAATACAGATTCCCTTTTACTAATACAGATTCCCTTTTACTCATACAGATTCCCTTTTACTAATACAGATTCCCTTTTACTAATACAGATTCCCTTTTACTCATACAGATTCCCTTTTACTCATACAGATTCCCTTTTACTAATACAGATTCCCTTTTACTAATACAGATTCCCTTTTACTAATACAGATTCCCTTTTACTAATACAGATTCCCTTTTACTAATACAGATTCCCTTTTACTAATACAGATTCCCTTTTACTCATACAGATTCCCTTTTACTCATACAGATTCCCTTTTACTAATACAGATTCCCTTTTACTAATACAGATTCCCTTTTACTAATACAGATTCCCTTTTACTAATACAGATTCCCTTTTACTAATACAGATTCCCTTTTACTAATACAGATTCCCTTTTACTAATACAGATTCCCTTTTACTAATACAGATTCCCTTTTACTCATACAGATTCCCTTTTACTCATACAGATTCCCTTTTACTAATACAGATTCCCTTTTACTAATACAGATTCCCTTTTACTAATACAGATTCCCTTTTACTAATACAGATTCCCTTTTACTAATACAGATTCCCTTTTACTAATACAGATTCCCTTTTACTAATACAGATTCCCTTTTACTAATACAGATTCCCTTTTACTAATACAGATTCCCTTTTACTAATACAGATTCCCTTTTACTAATACAGATTCCCTTTTACTAATACAGATTCCCTTTTACTAATACAGATTCCCTTTTACTCATACAGATTCCCTTTTACTAATACAGATTCCCTTTTACTAATACAGATTCCCTTTTACTAATACAGATTCCCTTTTACTCATACAGATTCCCTTTTACTCATACAGATTCCCTTTTACTCATACAGATTCCCTTTTACTAATACAGATTCCCTTTTACTCATACAGATTCCCTTTTACTAATACAGATTCCCTTTTACTAATACAGATTCCCTTTTACTAATACAGATTCCCTTTTACTAATACAAATTCCCTTTTACTCATACAGATTCCCTTTTACTAATACAGATTCCCTTTTACTAATACAGATTCCCTTTTACTAATACAGATTCCCTTTTACTAATACAGATTCCCTTTTACTAATACAGATTCCCTTTTACTAATACAGATTCCCTTTTACTCATACAGATTCCCTTTTACTAATACAGATTCCCTTTTACTAATACAGATTCCCTTTTACTAATACAGATTCCCTTTTACTAATACAGATTCCCTTTTACTCATACAGATTCCCTTTTACTCATACAGATTCCCTTTTACTAATACAGATTCCCTTTTACTCATACAGATTCCCTTTTACTAATACAGATTCCCTTTTACTAATACAGATTCCCTTTTACTAATACAGATTCCCTTTTACTAATACAGATTCCCTTTTACTAATACAGATTCCCTTTTACTCATACAGATTCCCTTTTACTAATACAGATTCCCTTTTACTAATACAGATTCCCTTTTACTAATACAGATTCCCTTTTACTCATACAGATTCCCTTTTACTAATACAGATTCCCTTTTACTAATACAGATTCCCTTTTACTAATACAGATTCCCTTTTACTCATACAGATTCCCTTTTACTAATACAGATTCCCTTTTACTAATACAGATTCCCTTTTACTAATACAGATTCCCTTTTACTAATACAGATTCCCTTTTACTAATACAGATTCCCTTTTACTCATACAGATTCCCTTTTACTCATACAGATTCCCTTTTACTAATACAGATTCCCTTTTACTCATACAGATTCCCTTTTACTAATACAGATTCCCTTTTACTAATACAGATTCCCTTTTACTAATACAGATTCCCTTTTACTAATACAAATTCCCTTTTACTCATACAGATTCCCTTTTACTAATACAGATTCCCTTTTACTAATACAGATTCCCTTTTACTAATACAGATTCCCTTTTACTAATACAGATTCCCTTTTACTAATACAGATTCCCTTTTACTAATACAGATTCCCTTTTACTCATACAGATTCCCTTTTACTAATACAGATTCCCTTTTACTAATACAGATTCCCTTTTACTAATACAGATTCCCTTTTACTAATACAGATTCCCTTTTACTAATACAGATTCCCTTTTACTAATACAGATTCCCTTTTACTCATACAGATTCCCTTTTACTAATACAGATTCCCTTTTACTCATACAGATTCCCTTTTACTAATACAGATTCCCTTTTACTAATACAGATTCCCTTTTACTCATACAGATTCCCTTTTACTAATACAGATTCCCTTTTACTAATACAGATTCCCTTTTACTAATACAGATTCCCTTTTACTAATACAGATTCCCTTTTACTAATACAGATTCCCTTTTACTAATACAGATTCCCTTTTACTAATACAGATTCCCTTTTACTCATACAGATTCCCTTTTACTAATACAGATTCCCTTTTACTCATACAGATTCCCTTTTACTCATACAGATTCCCTTTTACTAATACAGATTCCCTTTTACTAATACAGATTCCCTTTTACTCATACAGATTCCCTTTTACTAATACAGATTCCCTTTTACTAATACAGATTCCCTTTTACTAATACAGATTCCCTTTTACTAATACAGATTCCCTTTTACTAATACAGATTCCCTTTTACTAATACAGATTCCCTTTTACTAATACAGATTCCCTTTTACTAATACAGATTCCCTTTTACTCATACAGATTCCCTATTACTAATACAGATTCCCTTTTACTAATACAGATTCCCTTTTACTAATACAGATTCCCTTTTACTAATACAGATTCCCTTTTACTAATACAGATTCCCTTTTACTAATACAGATTCCCTTTTACTAATACAGATTCCCTTTTACTAATACAGATTCCCTTTTACTCATACAGATTCCCTTTTACTCATACACTACCCAACGAAACTTTTGTTATTGTTTTATAGTTTTTGCCGATCAGTAGCTTCCCTCTCCACACACGCATGAATACGATTACGTTTAAACTGACTGTTTGTGTCTGGTTGTACACACACACACTCACAGATAGATAGATAGATGCATAGATAGATACATAGATAGAAATAGATATATACGTACACACACACACACACATATCTGTGTGCGTATGTACGTATAAATCATCTGTATTTGTGCATATATATATATACATATGTATATAAATATATGTAGAAATGCACCTATGTTTGTACATGACTGTATCTATATATGTTTGCCAGTTTGTGTCTATAAAAGTGTAATTATGTGTTAGAGAGTTCTAGGTGGCGCCACTTCACTATACTTAGTCTTTCAACTAATTTCGCTGCATTTTTTTTTTTTTTTTTTTTTGTAGAATTTTCTATTTATAGTGATCGTCAGATTGTAAACGGGCCGTAATAATATAAAATAATCTTATTACCATTATTATTATTCGGCCTGCTGGCAGAATCGTTAGCACTCCGGCAAAATGCATAGCACCGTTTCGTCCGCTTTTGCATTCTGAGTTCTCAAATCCACCGAGGCCGATTTTGCTGTTCAGCCTTCAGTGATAAAATAAGGACCAGTTGAGCACTAGGGGCTATGCAATAGATTTGCCCCTCCCCCAGAAAATTTCAGGTCTTGTGCCTATAGTAGAAAGAATTATTATTATTATTATTATTATTATTATTATTATTATTATTATTATCTTTGTTTTCTTTGTATTTCTTACTGAGTGTCTTTCCAACACCTAGGACAAAGAAGCTCACTGTATACATAGGTAGGCCATTAAAATAAGCATACAAGATTGTCCATTTACAAAGTCATATCATTAGTAGTAGTAGTAGTAGTAGTAGTAATGGTAGTAACTGCAACAGAGCAGAAGCAATGATCCTGATCGACTTAAATTGGTGAATGAGCTTACTTGAAATTGAACTGTCAGCCTTTATACCGAAGAAGAGTAGAAAATTTTATCGCGTATCAACCTGCATAAATATCACACTGGTTGTAGGTTTTGCTCCTTTCTAAACGCATCAGATTCAACGATTAACTGTTTTAGAGCATTACACGAAGTTTCTTTATTTTAGCGTTCAAATCCCTCAGAGTTAGAATTTTCCTTTCGTCTATTCGGGGAGTGGAGATAACAAAAGTAAGAATATATATGTGTGTGTGTGTGTGTGTGTGTGTGTGTACTCTTTTACTAGTTTCACCTCGTGAGCTGCGGCGAGATATATTTATATATACATACAGATATATATTTACACATATAAATGCGTATCCATGGGCCACCACAAAGGTTTCCTTTTTTTTCTTATGTATCTATCTATCTATCTATCTATCCATATATATATATAATTTTATATACACACATACATACACACTACACACACACACACAAACATATATATATATATATATATAAATGTGTGTGTGTGTGTATACGCGTGTGCGTGTATGTATAATTGAAAGAAAACATAAAAGAAACCATTATTTCCCGTATGACTTTCCGTGATTTATTTCTCAAGAATTACGCTGCTTCTATTTATTCGAGATATTCTGCTGAAAGAATTGACATCATCGGTACATTTTCCTTTACTTTAATTGTTAGCAGAAAATTAACTTAAATCAGACGTGATTTATTTTTTTCCTTTTTATTGTTTAAAACAAAGCTGTTAGTTTCTTACTTGAGTTTGTCATTTATTCACATGAAAAACTTTCATTAAAATTATTAATTAAACTTACGATGTAGCTTTGTTTTTCTTTATTTTATTACGAAATTGAAAAAGTACCTGAACTTCATTAGAATGAGATAATTAATGGGAATATTTCAACTTGGCCACCTTACTTATGGATTGTTAACTCTAATGGCTTTTACATATGCCATTACTTACACAATATTTTCGCTTTGTTCAATAAACTCTTCAAAGACATCACAAGTTGTTGTCGAGCGACCCTAGTCATCTCTGAGAAAAATCTGAAGCATGGTAATCGATAATGGAACATATCGGAAAACCCACATGTCTAGGGAAGTAAAAGACATGAAATGGAAATGCAATTCGATTTCTTGTAGATTTTGGTGTCGTTGTACTTTCTTTTTCTTTAACCCTGGGTTAACCCACACTGAGCAGGCTTATGATCAAAAGTCTATCCATCACGTGTTATTTTCAGGAGTTGTATATCTGCGAGTGAATTGTCCATTGTGCCAGCAGCAGCAGCAGCAGCAGCAGTAGTAGTAGTAGTAGTTGTTGTTGTTGTTGTTGTTTAGGTTTCAGATAAACCCAAATCCATTTATGATCAAAAGCTTTTTGTGTTTCTCTCGTCTTCCTCGCACTGCAATATGGGATTCTATCACTCTTTAAGATGGCAGGGTGTGATTTAAGGGTTATATTGGGTGGATCTAGGAATCTCACGCAGGCATGCACTTTCTTTATCGAGGGCAGCGACGGTGTAGTTAAACCGTTTGTTTTGTAATGCGTAATGTGATATTAAGGCCGTAATGCATTCATTTACACCAGCAGGTCTTTTCTTCATGAAGGATTACGTACAACTTGAAATTCTCCCATATTCATCAATTTTTTTCCTTTGAAAGTGTTTATAAATGGTTGTCGAAACACCTAAACAGGATCTGTGTTAAGCTTTTACACAGTTATTCGACGTAGTTCTATAGCAGAAATAACGACAGAACCAATGACAATTTTTCGTCTCACATTGCAATGTCGATAGTCCTCGGAGCATCCTCTTTCATTTTATCAATTACATTGGTTAGGATGTTTAGAAGTGGTATACACGTCCCGCCGAAACTGAAATGGGAATTATTAAGCTGTTTAACGAAAACTGATTTAGTTGCATTGAAGGAGACAAAATACATTGTCAGCTTGCTGAGATAGGAATCACACGAAGTATCAATATTTAAAATATTGAACTTCTCTGAACCTAATCAAATTGATAATTAAACTATCGTGTTTACTTTTTCACGATAAACGGAGAATCATAAACAGTCGACTTATTCAAATTTCAGTACTTTCAACACATTACGACTGTCTCCAGGCAGTCCTATGTATTTTCACTTCACATGAGTCGTTTCTTATATTATTGAATTTTCAACGTTATATATGCGTTAATATGCGCGCGCGCGTGTGTGTAAAATTCTTATGGCTCTGTTAAGAACCGAAAGGCAATGTTTTTGATGCCTGTCATCTATTTAAATCGATTGGTCGTCAAGGTGAACATCAAAGACAAAATTCTGTTCAATTCCAAATGAAAACCAGACTGCAATCAAAAATGTAGGTTAGTGTTGACTTATTTTATGCGTTGGATATTAAAAAAAGACTAACTTGAAATACTCATATCGCGAGGAGAGAACAATGTTAGTCAACGAATAATACTAATATTCTATTTTGCAACTCGGTATTGTTCTCATCTATTCAATGAAGCATATCCACGACAGGACTTTCCGAAGATCAAATATCAATCGGTGAATATACAAAATCCGATGCTGGTTAATGTAGAATCTTTGTAAACTTTTAGAGAACAAATAACTCAGAGACACCATACGAAAGGAAAGCATCAACAAAGATATTTCATGTACGGTTGTGTGGATTCGAATGTCGCAGGTGATATTACAACTGTCATGAGAGCGCGCGCACACACACACACGCACGCACACACGCATACACACTCTCAAACGCACACACACGCGTTTATATATATTGAAGGTACGTGCATATACTTATGTATGTCCTATGTATGTATGTACATATGCATGTATGTATCTATGTATGTATAAATGCACGTATGTATATTATTATAGCTTAAGACCATGCAGATTGCGATCCCCGAACACCTCATCAATATGAAATCGTAGCTTCTAATTTCTAGGTTGAAAAATTCTAATCATCATTTAGTGAGGTGGTTAGTACGGCTTTACGTTTTACGGCAAATGCTAAGTTCGAATATTGCAAGGGAGCTTGCAAATTTTTACCGCCTTCTCATATATGTATATGTATATATATATATATATATATATATATATATATATATATATATATATAAAGCACCATCCGAGTGTGGTCAATGCCAGTGCCGCCTGACTGGCCCCCGTGTCGGTGACATGTAAAAAGCCCTCAGTACACTCTCGGAGTGGTTGGCGTTAGGAAGGGCATCCAGCTGTAGAAACCTTACCAGTCCTTAGTCAAACCGTCCAATCCATGCCAGCGTGGAAAGCGGACGTTGAACGATGATAATGATATCGTGTATGTATTTATACGAGTATGGACTGATGCACATAAATATACGTGCATTTGTTCATATATATGGCTGAGAACATTTCTTTTATACACATAAAAAACACAACTATATTAAAGTTTTATCTTTTCTATTAATATATTTGCACTTCATTTGAAACAGCAAACTTTTTTAATTCCTTTTAAAACTTTCTAGATCTTTAAAGTTTTCCCCTTAGAATGCGAAGTATATTTAGTAGTTACACTAATGATATATTAATCATATTCGCTTAATACTAGAGAAAATTACATCCATTAACAACAATTCAGATCCTGAAAGTGATTTTGACAGTTTGCAGAAGTCGATGATAGATTTAGAAACTGTAGCGTTCAAAATAAACTGCAACGGCCGCGTACGAAAATATGTAAAAGAACGTAAATTGGTAATTGTAACTCAGAGTCGTTTTCAATGTCTGTGTGTGCGCGCGCGTGTGCGTGTTGATGCTCTCATACTTTAAAATCCATTCTTAGAAATTATAACGAAGAGTTTAGAAATCTAGAAAACCGAGATCCATCGTGTCAACAGGTCACAGTGAACTGGAAGGTAGAGGCAAATAATATGCTGCTGTTGAATCAATTGTCTTTACTCCCACTTCCTTTCATATAATGAGCTTCATGACTAACAAATCTATAGTATTGATATCAATAAACATTTATGTACATACATTTGTTTATATCGATTTGGTTTTACATTCTAACCAAAGCGAAAATATAGAGAGATAGATTGTACAAGAATTACTTGCCCCAGTTACAATACAACATAGAAAACATTTGAAAAGAAAGGGGTTCATTGTATTATGGGAAACACATTCAGTGCGAGTTTTGTTTAGGAAAAAAAAGTCGGTTTCTAAAACATAAATCATTGAATGAATAAAGAAATAAATAAGTCTAACGATTGATTGACTTATTTCATCGATTAAGGGAAATGCAAAAAAAGAATGAGCATTTTAATGAAATTCTCTTGGTACAATTTGAACTCAAAATATTCATGGATCGTCTCACTAGAAACAAAGACAAATAAGCAAATATATTTCACTTGCTACTTGTGCAATAATTGAAGATTATTGAATTTATTCGGAGATTGATTCAAAGCAAACGCCATGTGCGACAAGCAATATCACGTCCTAGAATTGAATTCAATTTCGACTGAGCTCCTACACATATTTACATGCATAAATACATATATGCAGTCATATATACAAGAATACTTGAAAACATGTACACGCATGCATGAATACATACATACATACATACGATTGTTTGTATGTATATATATATGTGTGTGTGCGTGTATGTGTGTGAGAGAGAGAGAGAGAGAGAGAGAGAGAGAGAGGGAGAGAGAGTATGCACATACACATTGCCTAACTTCCAGTGAAAAGGCTTTGTTTCTGAGTTGGAGGATGGTTTTTATGATTGATAATTTTTGAAATAAATCTCCAACCTTAGTTTATTTAAAATAAGTCTTCAGCTCATCACCATTCTTAACCTTCGCTGCCCGGGTGAAGCTAGTTGCGAAGGAGAAAGGATAAATCAGCTTCAAATAAATAAATGCTGCTGCGTTGCAAGTGTTAAGTAGTTTTCTGTTTATAAATTGAAAAACATATACATACGTGTGTGTGTGTGTACAGTTCAAAATTATACAAAAAGGTAAGTGTTCAGGTATCTTTAAGGTTAATTTTCATCTAGACATTTTATAATTCTTGCGACTTTAAAATACCCGCCAGTGTTTGATTTGTAAATCTTGGTATCGTGGCTTTTGTATTGGTTAATACAAATGCGTGGAAGCGACAATTTAATAATTTGTTGTTTTGTACTCCAGTCTCGTTTTTTGTGTTGTTTTTGATTTTTGTTTTCCTTTTCCCTTTCTCTGTTGTTGTTGATGCTGTGCTATTTGCTATTATTGTTGTTGTTGTTTCCTTTCGGACTTGTGCTGACAGGGTAAGTGTTTTATTATAAAACTTGGAAAGCTGCTTTAAAATAGCTCTTCCAATCTCTGCTCTTACCCCCACTGACATTTTGGTGGCAAATTTGACGTCATATTTGAAGACCTGAATAAATTTTACGACATAAATAAAACAAAATTATTCCCTAACGGCAAAAATAAGACGTTTAGACTTTACAAGACATATGGAGTAAAGATTTTGATTACTTAATTTTAAAAGACAGTTTAAAACAAAAGTTACGAGCGACTGGAAAGCGAACACGTTGCTGGTACAACAACAATAACAACAACAACAACTAAAAGCAGCAACAATAGTAATGATAATAACATTAGCAACAACAACAACGACGCCAAAACCGATGATCTATAGAATGATTTTGTCTGTGAAAGAGTTTGACGATTGTGATGACGACGCAAAACGGTAGAGTGGTAGAGAAGACTATAAATACAAAGCGTTCATTATACAGCTTCTGGCGGAAAGAGAATGATGTTTGCAACATAAATTGACTCAAACTGTTCTGTGAAACAACAATTAACTTAAAACTCTTTAAAGTTTTCATATTTAATGAAGGTCATAAAATGACCGAGTATGTAATAGCATCAACTGTGAGTTTTCTGAGTTTTTTTTCTTTATGACTGTGCAAGACAAAGTAGCTTGTTCATTTTGCAACATATAGCGTCAAATTAGAATCTTTCATGTTTTTAATGAGTAAAAATAATGTTTATAGTTGTATATGTGGCGTGTTACTATTATTTCGTGTCTATATCAAATCTGCCGTTTCTTTTTTGTTTTTTGTACTCAGTCTTGCGATTTTTTTTTTTTTTTTGTTTTGTTATTTCTCATATCATCCCAACAAAATGGAAGAAATGGAATTACGAGGCAAGTAACAAGTGACTCATAGTTTTTGGACTGTTTCACATTCTCAGAGGAGAGATTTTTCATCATGTCCCCACAGCCGTTTTTGAGGGCTGCATGAAAATCTACTGTTTTGCTATGATATAGATATAAAAGCGGTACTCCAGCATACATACATACATACATAAATACACACACACACACACACACACACACACATATATATACATATTCTCTTATTCTTTTACTTGTGTCAGTCGTCTAACTGCGACCATGCTGGAGCACCGACTTAAAGAGTTTTAGTCGAAGAAATGACCGCAGGACTTATTCTTTGTAAGCCTAATACTTATCTTATTAGTCTCTTTTGCCGAACCATTAGGTTACGTAGACATAGACACATCAACATCGGTTGTCAAGCGACGGTGGAGGGAGAAACACAAATACACACACACACTCACACACACATACACACGCACACACATACATATACAACGGGCTTCTTTCAATTTCTGTCTACCAAATGCACTTAACTATAGCTCGAGGCTATAGTAGAAGACACTTGTCCAAGGAAGAAAGAGCCGTTACACTTGAGACGTCTGCTGCAGAGACATAGAGCATGCTTTGGCAAGCTTACGGTGACGGGGCAATGAGTCGTACGCAATGTTTCGAGCGGCATGGGCGCTTCAAAAATAGAAGAATGTCCTGGGATGATGATGAGCGATCCGGAAGACCTTCCACGACAGTCACCCCTGGAAATGTAGAGAAAATTCATCAGGATCGTCGGAGTTCAATGAATGTCATCGCTGATGTTGTTGGTTTGTTGTACGAGTCCTGTACGTGTCTCTGCCAGATTTGTCCCCCGTCTGCTGACCACTGAGCAGGAAGAACATCGCGTCGAAGTCGGTCAAAATCCCGTCAGCCGAGGATGATCACCAGTGACGAGGGTTGGGTCTATGGGCACGACCTTGAGACAAAGCAGCAGTCGGTCGTCACAATGGAAGAGCCCTTCACGATCGAAGAGGGCACGACATAGCTGCAGCTCAATCAAGAGCATGCTCATAGTTATTTCGCCATTCGCATCGAGAATTTGTCTCCCAGGGTCAGACCGTCATTCGAGAATTCTGCTGCAACGTTTTCAAACGTCTGAGGGAGGACATTCAGCGAAAGGGACCGGATCTGTGGAGCGCGAAGTATTGGATACTTCACGACTCCGATGCACTCTGTCACTGAGCTCTCCTCACTCGTAAGTTTCTCGCCAAAAACATGGTATCGCCTTATTTAGCCCCTGCGGACTTCCATCTCTTCCCCAAAATGAAAACATGGCTCATAGGTAATCGTTTGAACACCGTTATCAAGATCTAGAGGGAACAGCAAAACGTCCTCGACTCGCTTACGGAAAACGACTTTCAAACTGGATTCCAAAAGTGGCAAGAATTCTGGGCCCGGTGTATTGCTGCGCAAGAGGACTATTTGGAAGGGGAGGATGTTAAAACTTAGGAAAATAAGTTATTATTTTTTTAATTAAACATAACTTGTCCGGGAATTTCTTGATACCACCATTGTGTGTGTGTATAATATATAAG
>NC_142940.1:65410976-65513476 GCF_046866305.1 Octopus bimaculoides
ATTGTGAGCCCAATGCTCAAACCATTGAGACATGGGCCTTCTAGCAGGAAATAATATGATATAAACCAAGAATAATTACTTTTATATCGAGATTTCTCTCTTAACTCCACCCTGTGTGTTGTCACTGTGTTTGGTTTATGAGTTAGCTATAGATCTATCATTATATAACTCACCTACTTTCAAGAGCATTTCAGCCACTGTTATCCTGTCTATTCACTAAATATAGGACTGCATTATCTTATCAGTTACATATAACTATATAAAAGCTCAGAGAGTGACTGGGGCAGATTAAACTGTTATTTCGTTATTTCAGACAGATCGATCAAGCGCTTAAAGGCCTTCTTTTCCCCTGTAACCAGCGAGTGCATTAAACAATATCCCAAACTGGGAAATATTATTTCTTTTACTCGACAAACATCTTAGAATTATAAGGAAGATTTAATTGATGGCGACATCTTCATGCTTTCTTTGGGTATTAGCTTTGTAACTGACTCCTCTTGCTGTCCGAAATTGTTCACCTGAGACTCTCCTCAAACGGAGATTCGCACGATAACATGCATACACACATACATACATACATACATACATACATACATACAGAAATTAACACACACACATACACACACTCTAACTAACTAACTAGAAATTATAAACATTAAACTTCTAGCTCATCTGTTTGATTCTGAAGAAAACCAAATTTTTAACGACTTAAAGAGTAAACATCTGTGACATGTGGTTATTACACGTAACTATTCGCTATTTTCCGTAGCTAGCATCTCCATGACACGTGTCATTAAAAATTAATTTCACAATTACGATAGTTTTATATTTAGTTACAATTAATGAATTTTAATTTTAAAAATGTTCATTTGCTGATTTTCATTCTTATGCCTTTGTGATGAGAGTAAATTTTCGTTTTCTTACAAGTCATGTACCGTTTTTATCATTTCCCTTGTCTCAAGTCGTTATTTATCCACTATTGAATGAAGTTTCAGCATGCATTTGCTGGTTATCTACGCCGGTGGTGGATCTACCTATTTACAGTGGTCAATTACAGGTTGAGCAAGGATGCTCGTCTAGTCGAGCAATTTGCAATGACCACCGGCATCTAAGAAGTTAAACTCGGAACACGAGTCGTAACAGAAACAGCAAGGTTTCTCGTCCGATACTCAAATACTCACTGCTCCAGACTGTTACTTTTATTTCTTGATTCCAAAGAGATGAAAGACAATGCTGACTTAGGGGAGATTTTATGTCAGCATACATAGAGCTGAATGAACGCCACTAAGCATTTTGTCCAACCTCCATACAACTCTATCAAACTACACTGACTACTGATTGATATTCTCCATTATTTGCAAACTTTTGACTCTTTCTCATCTCAGCTGTATGTCGTATTAAATAATTGTTTGCAAGAACACAGTTTTTCTTTCCGTACTTACCAGCAATTAATACGTATTTACGTAAATTAGTCAATCGAAAAGAGTTGTGCCACTAAACTTGATGGATATTTAAGCTGTGTGTGATTGTAGACAGTTGTTAGGTTGGCACTGATGCTAAGCAAAGAGCAATAACTCTTGAAATATGGATATATACCCATTTCGATCTTCGATCTTCGATCGCACTGCTTACATAGACATTCGTTTACTAAAATTCGCAACTCTCAGTGCTGGCTCTAAACTCAGTAGGACACCTATCGAGATAAACTTAAAAGTTGTATTTATTAGACAAAATGAAGAAATACATTACTGATCCCTCTAAATTGTCAAGAAATAACCCCAATAAACAGTTTCTCTTTTGCATGGCTTTCGAGCCAAGACTTTTCTGCTAAATCGATTCCCCTTCATGTAATGATAAAATTTATACTAATCGTAGAATGAATTTTTTTGAATTTCTTTAAGTACATTTGTGTTAAATAAACTATTTAACTATTTCATTGTCTGTATTAAAAGCAGTCAGTGATTTCTTCGTTGTATTACGCCGACAAAACTGTCAACCACTGTAAAAATGGTCTTTTTAATGACTTTCAAAGCGTTCAATTGGCCAGAGGATAAAAGTGATCCCTTTTTCGTAGTTATATTCATTACTCTTCTACTGATTTATTCATCTTCTACTGATTTATCCAGTGCACGCATCTGTGTGCGTGTACTTAATGCATATAGCCGAGTGACTAAAAAGTTCGCTTCATCATTCCTGACGTTTCAGTTTCGATCACGCAACGTGGTATCGAATTTTATTTTTATTGTAATTGTACCGAAACCCGTCTCATGGATTCTAAATGAAATTAAATGATCCATCCTTGTCACATATCGTGTCTTCTTAGGCTTCAAAATTCCGTTAAAGCTGCTCGCGTCTGTGAAAATTCTGCCAATTAATTGCTAAATACGTAATTCTGTTGCTAGAACGACATTTTCACTATGTAAAGCGATGGAGGATGTATCAAAATCGTATATATCCATGCACGCTAGTGTATGCGTATATCAACGTGAGCGTGCGAGTGTGTGTGTAACTATGTAGAAAGCAGATATACAAACACATAATTCATTACGTTAAAGAAATTTTATAATTAAAATTTAAAAGCAAAATTAATTTCTCCAGATCGGTTTATCGATAATATAACTGAGTGCTTCGTTTTGCTGTGTAACAAGAAAAGAAATTGAAATCGTAAAAATCAATTAGTTTTAATTAGTTCAATTAGAGATATTTATTAACATTTAAATTCAATCACGGAAAAGTCAAGCTAAACTTCGTATTGATGACACTTCTGAAAGCGCCGCAATTCTCACCATTCTTGTGTTCCGTACTTCATGCTTCAAGTACGGACGACATTTTCAAAGAACAGCACAAGTTTGTGAACCAGCAACGAAGCTTCTTTGAGTCAGCAAAACTAGTTGCCTCCTCCGAAGCAACTGAATTATGATCCAATAACCAGAACCTCTGAAAGGAAAGTAAACCGGAGTTAAAACAGGTGCTCTTTGGATCCAGCGAAATTTATCTCTGATATAACAAGGATGTCCTTAACAAAGATTATCTCGATGATAACTGGAGGGAGGCGCTATAATCGATAAAGGAGACATCGAAGAAATCTTTATGAACAAACAAATCGAACACCTCTAAGTGAAGGGAAAAAGTCTCCATGAATGAAGAACTGGTGTCTCTGAGGGACAAAAAAAAAAAAAGATCGGTTTCCAGAGTTGTGAACAACATGACAATATATTAGACATGCTAGAAACAGCAACTGAATCTGCCTCATATAACATACTGTCTAGAAAAGGGACAGAACAGTGAAAGAAAGAAAATGGAACGCTTTCCATGGAAATGTCATCTTTAGTTATAGGCAAAGAGACTGACATAATTCATAAGGTGTTGATAATGCTTTTAGCACTACTACTGCTGGAATAGCTGCTGCTATTACTGCCCCTACTACTACTACTATTATTACTAGTAATGCTACTACTAATAATAATACCACCACCACTACTACTACTACTACTACTACTACTACTACTACTCTTGTACATGATTCTTGGAATTTTGAAGCTCAACATTGCAAACAGCATTCAAGTAATGATTAAATTGAGAATTCGAAATACGATAATCCCCACTGATATATTTTTGTATGTGTCAAGGCGTCACCAATCATTTGTGGGTTGCGTAGGAGTAGGAAACAGATTTTAGGTGGTTAAACGGATTTGCTGTTGAGTAACATAAATTCTATATATATATATATGCATCTATCTATCTAACTATGCATGTTTGTTTGTATTGATATGTATGTATATATAGATTTTATATATACATATACTCATATATATGTATGTGTATATACATATGTTTACATATGTATATATGTGAGTATTTCTGTGAACATGTGTGTGTGTGTGTGTGTGCATGTATGTATGCGTGCATCTTTGTGTGTGCGTATGCGCACACGTTTACAACATCATTACAGTTGAGTGTCCATACCCACTGTGATAACCACCCCCAACCCCTAGTTCTCTTATTCTTTGCGACAACAATTTCTATCAGTCTCTCACTTGAACAGTTCTTTCCTTGTTTTTCCATCTTTTAATACGTTCTTCGAACCTTTTTGCAAATTTTGGGATCGATACTAAGAAATGATCTTGTATGATAAATTTGCCTGAAATTTTTTAAAGACATAAAGCATACAAACTCAGAAATACATACGTAAACACATACATATAAACAACAACGTACAACAGAACGAACACACACGCACAGATGGGCGTTCGTGCCGTGCTTGTGTACATTCGTGCATGCATGTATGTATGTATATATATATATATATATATATATATATATATATAGATATAGATAGATAGATAGATAGATATATACATACACTTTTAAAGAATATCTCTACATATTTTCAGCAGAATTCAGGGCCATCACTAAAGGATACGAATTGCGATTGAAGATAGAATAGGCAAACAAAACTGTCCGATGAACGGGAACGTGAAACTCAGAGTAACAGTATTTTGTTATATTTCTGCTGCTTTTAAATAAAGTATATATATATATATATGTCCAAAAATAAGGAGTGCATTGCGTTGCGTGAATAATGTTTTCCGAAGCCAAACTTGTACAGTAAAAACAAATCGACGGAAATGTAGATGCTAAATGCACTGAATGCTCAGACGAACCGAGAAAAAAAAAGAAATAGAAGTTCACCATTTCCTCATCAGTTATCGGCCAAAATGTCGAGTTCAATTTCGTGCCATTACGGATAATGCTGCATCCACCCTGAAGGCAACCAGCAAGAAAACTGTGAATGCAACCAAAGCATACCAAAACAAAGAAGAACAAACCTTGACCGATGAGGAATTGGTGGCCATGTGTGCTTGTTCTCCGTTTGTTTGTGCATCCAGTGCATTTACTATTTAGTGCGCGCGCGCACACGCACGCACACACACACACACACACATACACACACACACACGCACACACGTTTAAAGGAAAAGTAGAATTCGTCACATCATCAGAATCTCCACAACAAAGGTTTTCAATTATATAAATTTAAAGTTATTGACCTTACACATGTTTCCGTTATACTGAATCACGCTGTGTTCCACCCCGTTCTCTCCCTCTTTCTCTCTTTCCTTTCTGTCTTTGCGCGTGTATGTACACACACACGTACACACACATATCATCAGCATCGTTTAACGTCCGCTTCCCGTACTAGCATGGGTTGGACGGTTTGACATGGGTGTGCCAGGTAGACGAGTATCTCAGGCTACTGTGTCTGATTTGACATGGTTCTTACGGCTGGATACCCTTCCTAACACCAACCACCCCGTCCACCAGAGTGGATGGAGTGCTTTTTACGTGGCATCGGCACAGGAGAGGTCAGTTTTGGCATGGTTTTTACAACTGGATGCCTTCCTAAATGCCTACCGCTCTCTTTCTCTCTCTCTATGTGTGTGTGTGTGTGTGTGTGTGTGTGTGTGTGTGTGTGTGTGTGTGTATGTACTGTATATTCCACTTCTGACAAACAACTTTTTATTGTTTTGTAGGCATAATATAAAGTAGATATTTATATTATTTGAAGCAATTTGGGATACCTATGTCGGACAGGTACACCGCTGTTCATTTATGTTTATTTATCTTCCCTCTGACAAATGTTACTCACATATTATATGTCATCATGAGACTATAAGTGAGAAAGCTTGACCAAGCTGCTGCGTTATGAAAGTGAACCCTAAGTCAAAGCTTTCACAGCATGTGAGTCTGTGGTCCATAGATTCTGTCATAACAGATGACATATATAAAATGTATGATTGTATGAGCGTTGGCTACGATGTTCGTAGATTCTGCTTAACTTCCTTTCGTCGTTTTGCAAGTTCATTCAATTTCTCTAATATAAGACATTTTTTACATTCAATATTTCATGTTGATGTTTACCTGCTGAGGTTTTAGTGTTAGGAAATGTTACACACACACACACATAAGCATGCAACAGCCGTATAAGCATACGCACATATGCAAATGCATGCGCACACGATCGTACCCACATTGATACACCTCCTCACGCAAATCTACCTCACACATCCACATACCATCGCACCCATCATTACTAATATAGACATGACGTCGTCGCACGCCATCAAACACTGATATACATACAGCATTGACATTGCGCACACTGCTGCACATACACACTCATACGACATCGTGCCATTGCGTACACACGAGTTCACCTTACATTCAGACACATATATTCTATCACACATCCACATCATTTGTGCATTCATTTACTTTTCACCAAACTTTTTTCTCTCGTAAACGAGCGAATATAAATGAATGGTTGTACTGAAAAAAGAAAAGGAAAAGAAAAATGAAAGACATTCCCTGAAAGAAAGACATGTTTTACACACTATTTTTAAATGGTATCACATCTTATTCCTGAGCTTTAATCTACGCCAAAAAGAAGTAACAGAATTCAAACAGTGGTTATTTCTAAATTAAACTGTACTATTCTCTACTAATAACAATTTCTTTATTATTCTTTGAATACCAGAAGAAGAAAAGTAATGATTCGTTCGGCTTTTAGTTGAAGTGTACTGTGTACTATATATGTAAAAGGAATTGGGGAAAAACAGGAAACAATCAAGAACACATTGAAAAAAACTACAAGATGAAATAAAGAACGTGATACATATCACGAATCTTGCAAACGGTATTTTACACAGAAAAGGAGAATTTATCAATGCTAAAGTTTTTTCTTTTCAAATGGTTGTATGAATTCATTCGATTGTTGAGTAGTCAAAAAACAGTATGTTGATAAAAACATAATAATAAATAACAGTTAGAAAAATGTGTCTTTTTCACATATCAAAAGATTCTACGCGTATACAGAATTTACAGAACATATAGATATTTCATAGACTATCAGATGAATACATCTATATATATGTAACATTGCTTAAGTACATCGAAATGACTTGACTTCCCAAAACAGAAATGCAATACAAGGCTTCCTTGGACTTTTCGTGACTCTCTTCAAACGTGTTACCCACACAACTCCTCTACGGTCCCTTTGCGCTTAAGACATTGCACAAATTCCCTCACTCGAATTTCTTCGGCCCTTAACATTTTATCCTATAAAAGTGGTAAGATTCATTGAATAATGTAATCCTAAATATGTCCCTTTACGTCTCGAAGCTCACGGCTGGGACGGTTTTTGTTTATGGTTAGGCTCATATATTTTCGCACACAAACATAGATCACAATACACACACACACATGTGTATACACACACATACTTAAGCAAACACACACACATATATATATGCGTTGTCCACATGGTTTGTAAGATTAATTCATTTTTCTACCAGGACATGAGCTCTAGAAACGGCCGTTGAAAGTGAACCTCCTCGAACTTTATTATATACCTTATATACCATTTATATTTCTAAAAACACGCCGAACTCTATGGATCTTTTAATCGAAACCTTTAACCGCTCTTAACTTCAGTAAAAAACAAAAGAAATTTTCAGTCCTCTTTTTTCGGTCCTCTTTTTTTCGGTTCTCTTTTTTTCAGTCCTCTTTTTCGGTTCTCTTTTTCTCACATTTCCTTCCATGCGTATCCGACATGGGTTTTATTTACATGTTTTCTTTTGTATATTTATACACATGTTTATATTTTATGAATATTTTGTTTTAAATATTCATGTGTCGATATGTATTAATATATGTATACGCATTTTAAGTCGAATTTATGAATGTAGGAGTATGATTGCCTAATTTGAGCTTATATCTTTTGTCACTATGTATTTCGTAAGAAAGAACAATATTAAATATATATTAAAGTGTTAACCCAATAGAAAAGAGGACTTGAGGAACTAACCTCATTAAATTTCAATTACTCCCTTTTTAACTGATTCTTTTCGTGTAGAATTCTTTAAAGCGTTTCTTTATAAAAAAAAAATGGCAAGAAGAATTAACTAACCCTAAATATATTAAAACCATGTCCCTCTCAGTTCCACGTGGAACACTTTGTAATCGTGAACTATTTCACTAAATGACAATTGTGCCTGGATGTACGAAAATAAAAGGTTGAAATATTGATAGATATTATATTTCAGTAATAGATCTATATTTCAAACATTGTTTAATACCATTGTTTTTTTAAGTTCTCAAAATTTAATTTCACATCTGATTGGATTCATAATTTCTATTCGAATTTAATTGTCCAAAAAGTTTAAATCATTATCGTTGTAGTTGTTTTTGTTGCTGTTGTTATTTTTACTTTTATAATTATGATTATTAAGGCGGTAAGCTGGCAGAATCGTTAGCAAGCTGGACAAGATGTTTAGCGACATTTCGTCCGACTTATTCTGAGTTCAAATTCTGCCAAGGTCGTCATTGCGGGCATCTTTTCGGGGCCGATAAAATAAGTATCTTTTAAGCACTGGGGTTGATGTAATCGGTTGGCCACTTCTTAATATTACTGGTATTGTGCCATGATAATTATTATTATTGTTCTTTTTCTTTTTGTTACTGCTGTTTTGTTGTAGTTATTATCACCTAACCTGAACGCATTTGGGAGGCTCAGTGAGTTTGTGTCTTGCTTTCCTTTTTAGAAGTCCTATATAAGATGAGTAGCTGTTTTAGTTACGAGGCAAACTTTGAAACGAAAGAACATTTTTCGAAGCGAAAGAATAAATGTTCAAAATGGTGTCATATTTGCCGTTTTGCCAGCAGACACTGAGGAATATTTTGAAGATGACACCCTCTTTCGCGGCCATCTCCCACCAAACAATACAACAGACTTAACAGAAAATAAAACTAGTATCAGTATAGATAACACTAGTAGCATTAAGAACAATGCAATGTCAAACAAAGAAGCAGCCAAAAGTTTTGTCAATACAAGGCGATAGAATCAAACTGCAGAAGCACAGATAAAACCGCCACTACCACCATTTAGGAGAAGAATAAAGTTACGCTTGACGTAGCGCAACGACTTTTCTACAAAACAGAAGGATAACAATTCTGTATAAATGATTATCGACGAAAAGACACAAATTAGAATGTATTGCTTCTGACCAAGCTGAACTTTGTTTAAAAAACATAAAACAATGCATTCATTTTGTGGGACAGGCCCATAAATTCAGATACATTGGAGATACTCTTCAGGCTTTTCGGCAGAAACCCTAGCTGAGAAGCAGTACATTAAAGGATTTAATCTAATGCCAACCTACCTGGAATAAAAAGTGATCCGATTAAAATACACCACCATTAAGACTTGTGGTGACTGGTGAACTGTGATGGGTTTAAAAGACCCTAGAACGCTGCTAGAGATATAAAGATACCGAAAAGAAAATAGGAGGTGGTGGAGATTCTGATTCTTGTGTAAGCTGAGACACTTGACAAAATCCCCGCCCTAACAGAGATCCCAGGAGAGCAACAACTGCTGGTGGTAGTGGAATGTAGAAGTCATCGATGTTACAATTGTCCTAACACCAATCACTTGAAGGCATTCTGCCTCCACAAAAAAACTGCAGAAAATTACAGTTGAAACTGAAGTCTCCACTACTGTTTCATTTTCTGAGACTCCTTTGTTTCTGTGTTTTAGTAATATGAGTATGTATTTCTGTGTGTTTGTCCGAAGGATTTTAACTGCCAATACCTGTACTGGAACATCTCTGTAACTTTTGAGCGTTCACACCTACGTTTGTGTCCGTTGAAACGACGAGATGTGCAGATTCATTAAAATGAAGGAAAGAAAAAATTTCCGAAAACAAAAATGCTTACAAAAGTTTTTATGTTAGTGTTAAAGAATTTTTTTATTTATATTAATATTCAATTTCTTTCTACGTGTACAATTCACCTTTTTTTTCTCTAGACATATTTACTGGATTATTTTGAATTTGCAAAAAATTTTTCCCAAGAGAAAATATTGCTTTCACAAAGATGATTTTTAAAACACAATTTCATTCACCCACTTATCGTATACATAGATTATGATTTACGTTTATTATTATTATTATTATTATTATTATTATTATTATTATTATTATTATTATTATTATTATTTTCCATCTTGCTTGCCAAAGTTCCATGCGATCTGTTTTAATGAAGGGCGTGCAGCATTGCTTGAGAGAATTAAAATTGCGTTCAACAGTCTCGTGCGATTTCTTCGCCTGTTTATGGCATTCGTTTTGATATTTACCCATTTCATTACAACAGGTAAATCTGAACGTGTTATATATGTATTGTGTAAATTGAAATTTAGTGTTTAAAGACGCTTGTTTAGAGTTTGGGGTTAAAATTTCTAATTCATTGAGATATATATTAAGCTTCAAAGTATCTAAAATTATATGTATGTTTGTATAAATATCTATCATTCTATTTCCGTCTCTCTCTTTCTTTCTCTCTTTCTCTCTCTCTCTTTCTCTCTCTCTCTTTCTCTCTCTCTCTTTCTCTCTCTCTCTTTCTCTCTCTCTCTTTCTTTCTCTCTTTCTCTCTCTCTCTTTCTTTCTCTCTCTCTCTTTCTCTCTCTCTCTCTCTCTCTCTCTCTCTCTCTCTCTCTCTCTCTCTCATATGGACCTAGGAGGTTTTCACTCCACAGATTATTACATTTCAGACAGTAGAATCATACATTTTCAGCAGCAAATCAAATCCCTGCATAACATTTTTTCGCATTTACTGACTTTCCTCTTGAATCTATCACACCTTTAGATAAGACAGTATATCACATTGTCACCTTTAGGTAAGACGGTATAAATCTAATAAAACAAATACAGTCTTAAAAAATTAATGGCATCTAAAAACTTGTCTTACACGATGAAATACGTCCATACACATTAAGAAAATCGCCACACGCAAACATTTCTATCACCGAAACGCATATGTAAAAATATATACGCCTAAAAAGACATCTACACACATGTGAGTATGTGTGTATGTACACTCTCGCCGAAGTGAATTATAACCAGTGTTTAATGATTTTTGGCTAGACCGCAACTCATATACATAGACACACATGCACACCCACTATATATATATATATATATATATATATATATATATATATACACACACATTAAATCTCTGAGTAAGAGATAAACAGTAACAGTATGGAATCGTAAATATATATTTGCCAATTAAATATAGTGGTCCTATAGAGGACGGTGTCACTGTTGTTTTTAGCCCCAGGAAGACGTATGTGTGTGTGTGTGTGTGTCTTCCTAGGGCTAAAAATGACGGTGTTGTTCTGTTGTTTTTAACCACAGGAAGACATATGCATATAGATATAGATGTGTATATATGTATGCATATACATGTATATATATATGCACTTATATACATGTGTGTATATTCATGTGTGTATACATGTGTGTATATACATATGTATATACACGTGTGTATATACGTGTATGTATATACATGTGAGTGTGTGTATACACGTGTGTATATGCATCCTTTTGTTGTGTTAGTGATTTTATTGTATTGTCTGTATATTTGGTTTAAAACCTTAAATGTGGCAGCAGATAAGGCGTAAAACGTCTGAAGTGATCTCCACTCGAATGTTGTTGAATCTTTGGAGACTGTGCGTGGTTACAAATTGTGTGATACCCATACGAACCCACACGCACAAATATATATATACATACACACACATAGACATACACAATATATTTATCGTGTTTCTGTAAGATTTGTATGTCTATCGATTTTTCTCTATTTGTATAAATACTCATAAACGTATAGACAAGAATTTCATCCATTTTTCAAATAGACACACACGCGCACGCGCGCACACGATAGCACGAACACACAAACTCTCATAGGTACATTTATACATTTATGCAAATACTGAGAACTTTCATCGCTGCAACATTTTTCTTTTTCTTTTTTTTGCCTGAGTCATGGCTACATTTGCATTTATATTCCTGAGGTTTTCTTTTATTCATCGTAAGAAACCAATCAAAGCATTAACCGAAAGATAAGACCAGCAAGAACAAGTAAACGAACCGCAGCAACAAGAATAGCAGCAGCAGCAGCAATGATGGCATTAATATAAACTACTCTAGGAACAATAACTATAATAACAATTACCACAGGCACACTAACCACTCAACGGCCGTAGCACTAAGAACGCACGAACAATAACGACAATAGTAAAACAACTAAACGGGCAAAAACAACAATAATAACCTGAGAAACATTAACAGCAACAACTAAACCAACAATGATATGGTATACAATAACAACAAGAATGACCACACCAGCAACATCAGCAACATCAAAGACAGTAATAAAAGCCTGTCGCAAAGAACAACATCGAAAACATGAACCACACTAACAGTGGCAACAACAACAACACGATAACAACAACGCCGCAACCTCATCACAACGACTGCCAGAGTTTAGTTTGTCCTTCATTTTCGAAGATGACCCACTACATTCTAAACAACAACAGCTACGAAATACTCAGCCATACTACTTGACTGGAAAATCCTCGAATGTTCTTTTCCCTTCATGTTAGCCGTACCCACACGACCAAAACAAGCGAGAGAAGTAGCAGTTTTTCAATATTGCAGGCATGTATGGTACCGATGTAAAGATTCGCTATGTTGTAGTTGCAAGAAATTCGACTCTCGACCTGCGTTGGATTATAAGGAAAGGTGTGTTGGACGAGCGTTATCGCACTGTCATGTCTGAATTTGTTGGATCGGGTCCAGGTAAGCCGATATGAGCGCGAGTATTGTGGATGTCGTCTTTCTCGCTGTTGAGGCCTGCCCATTGATGCTTGACTTATCTTCGCACAGTTCACAGCGTGTCATGGCTTCACATGGAGAGAGTAACAAGTCCTTCAAGAATTTCTCTAAGAAATTAAGACTCGTCGATTACACTCGGTTTACGTAGCCTGCAAAAACGTTGCCCGCAGGCTGTAGAGCCACAACTAAGCGCTGGGTGTCAGACACAGTGGCCAACGAACTGTCGTAAAAAGGAATTAGGAAGACTCCTACCAAAGCTATTGATCATCTCTGATACCTGATAAAACCTAAAAAAAAGTCACAAACAACAGCAACAACAAAGGTACAGACAATAACAGCAGCAGTAGCAGCATTTATAGTCACCGAAAGAGAGTAATAACAAAAAGATGAGATCATATTAGAGCTACGTGACAAGATGTAAGAAAATGTTTTTTGTTATTATTGATGTTTTAATAATCACGATGGCGGCTGTGGTTTTGCTAGTGATTGTGGTGGTTTTAGTAATCGTTACGGCGGCGTTGGTCAATGTGTTGTTGCTAGAGATCAATATAATTTCTCTTTTTCATCGGTCATAAATCTCGTTGGTTTCCAGTTGAAATGATATTCCCTAATCAATTCTCTCCCTCTCGCCGCTGTCTATTCCTATCAATCTTTCTTATATACATACAAACATTAATACACATGACATATATTCCTGTGTGAGCGTGCGTGTGTGCATATGTGTGTGTGTGTTTACGTGTGTGCATGAGTGTGCGTGTGTTTGTCTGTGTGTGTGCGCGCACGCAAAGACACAAACACAGATACAGGCTTATATCTAGTGGATTAGTTATTCTTTGGATCAAAGATTTGCGAGACGCGGAAAAACTAAAGTGAAATTAAACGAAAAGAGGCTTCCGCGATGGAAGCTCAGAAAATTATGCAGAATAAAAGTGTTTCAAAGACCAAAGGTGAGATTGTTAAAATCAAAGCTATAGCCAATCAATGAGATAAGCATGTAAAAGTTGCACAATTAACAAACAAGTTCGAAGAGAATTTAATGTATTGGAAATGTGTTGCTGGAAAAGATAACTGAAATTATTGTGCACGAAAAAGAGAATAACGTGAATGAAGCAACGATGGAGTACTTCGGGAGTTTGAAGTGTGAGGCATTTTATTAGAGTCCCTTGATTAAGTTATGGAGGTGGGCAGCACGGAAGAGATGTTTCTTTGTGGGAAAACAACTGAATTTTCAAAAGGAAAATAACTACCAAGCATAAGGTACATGGAACCTTTGAAAGGAGTGGGTAGAATGATGTCTGAATAGACATCATTGAGAGGAATAAATACAACTGTAGACAGCGTCTGCGTGAGTTTGTCAAAGGGTGAACGCAATTCAATATCTTAAATGCACGAACATGCAGGCACGCACACACATATGCGTGTATACATACACATATATACACGGATACCAAGTGATCACATGATCGACCAGACTATCGGATGTAATTATACATCGCTGACCAGGCGAGGGGATCCAAATTCCACTGATCGGAAGGCTAGCCAGTCGCAGGGTTACTCACAACTGAGTGAACTAGAGCAACATGAAAGGAACACAACGGACAGTCTGGTTCGAGAATCGAACCTACTGAACAAAAATGCCCGGACGGCGTAATTTTAGCCTCGTGAAGATGAGCCACGATGGTCATATATAAAGGAGAATTAATTTCACTTTAGTCAATCAGCGGCAAAGGGCGCTCAGACATTCTCAATTAAAAACCGTCTTTGAATTCTTCTTACGTAAATTACAAGTATGGGAAGATGTTGATGCCCTTCTATATCAACGAAACTTTACGTAACGTGGAGCTGAGTCAATCTATAAATGTCTGTGCAAGATGGAGGGTGAGGAGATAATTTACAAGAAATATTTACCTAGGAGAGGATTCAATACAGGTGGTGAATATTCAAGTTTCTCATCAAAAGAACGCTGACCGGAAGTTTTGGCAGTTTGGTTCGTGGCGAAAGGATTAGAAGATGAATGAGTGTGTGTGTGTGTGTGTAGACAAACAGGCACACATTCACAAACTCTCTCTCTTTCTTTCTGTCTCTCTCTCACACACGTCAGGTTTCCATCTAGCAAATTTCATTTACAAGTCATTGTTCAATCCAAAGCTGTAGCCCAACATTAGCCTAGCCCAAGGTGCCATACAGTGAAAGTGGTCCTGAAACGAGGTCGTTGCAAATGTCAGTCAGTTGCTGGATTCCCTATTTACTCCAAAATGGAAGTGTTCTATGAAAGAGATTATTAATGTTTTTAAATGCGATGAAGGTTTTTTTTTTTTTGTGATTTACTTCTTTTTATGTGAAGAATTTTTATAAAATTTAATCTCTCAGAATTTTGCTTCCCTCTGCTTCGGCTTTCATTTACTCGAAATGCAATTGTTGCAAATGTTTGCATCGTATTTGCCAATTCAAGGAAATAGTAGAGGACTCTAGAGGACGTTTTAACATGATATGCTGCTCGACCACGTTACTTGACCTAACAATTTTAAATGTTGATATACAAGATATTTCAAGCGTTTAAAGTTTCTATCGGCAATCGTTAGAATTTCCTTCGAAGGAAATGGAATATATATATAAAAATAAAAAAGTCATGTTAGAACTGTACATTCTGAGAATTCTCGTTTCAGATATCGAATAGAAAATATATCCTGGTGTTTTGAAAAACCATCAAAAATGATTGTACAAATAAATAACATGGATGATTATTCCTACGATAAGACATAAATCAATAGACGTAGGCGACACTAAATACAATTAGTTTTACTAGCAACAGACTTGTCTACATAAAGAAATAGAAAAGAATAACAGTTTGAGATTATTAGAATATTTAACCTTAAGCTTTTCAATGCTGAAATATTACGACGAACGGAAGGCAGGGAAATTATTCCCTGCGCTTCTACTACGTGTAGTTTGGCGACATATTGAAATGAAAATATATATAGAAATCAATAATGAAGTAAGTTAACAACAAACAGTCAAGAAGAAATAATTTAACTTTGGAAGTAAGCTAATATTTGTCTTGGCAGTGATCGGCTTGTAAATCAGAGAAGCTCTAATTTCATTAAATATGGTTGTCTTTAAATTATTTCAGTTTTCTTCTCCCTTTTAGCTGATTTCATTTAATGGTACTTTTATGCTCTGAGTTCAAATATTGTGGTTCGTTTTGGTATAAGTACACTGGAAATCATTAAGAAAACGGGATACATGGGGCATTTATTTTTTTATTCCATTCCCTACATATAACTTCTCTGCAGTTATGTTATACAGACTCAATGCAAGACATTATTCCGCCGAGGTCAATTTTGCCTTTTTCAGAGTCTATGAAATTAATAGTAGTTGAGCACTGTTGTCGGTGTGATCGACATTTTATGTTTTGTGCCTTTAGTAGGAAGGTTTATTATTTTATGAAAACTCACAGCTTATGTTGCTGGATATGATGTAAAAGTGTTAGCTGTCCACAACCAGGTGGACTAAGGTGACACTTGTTTCCTGGCCATGCTTCAAGAACCCTGCGAAGAATTCTTATAGTTCCAAGCAATGCTGGTTTTTCTAGGTGTTCTGCTTTCACTTTGGCACTGATTTTTTTTCAGCCATGTTGGTAGCTGAGTGCAGATACTTCCAAGTGCACCAATTCCTATTGCTATCACGTCTACTCTCTTCATTGACCACAACCTTCGTATTTCTCACTTCAAATCGCTATACTTGTTTTATTTTTCTTCTTTCACACTGATATATATATATATACATTTGTGTTTGAGCAGTTTATGATTTCCATTGTGACTTCACAAAGGTTTTGAAAGACATAATTTGCCTAAAATATGAGACGTGTGTCTACGTTCCTATGAAGGTTTGAAACCTGATTGTAGAGGTCATTATTTCTGATCGTTAGAAGACATTATTATATTCTATAAACGATATAACCAAGTTATCATCATTGATTGTCTTTTGTTGATTAGTGTACATCTCTCTGCAAATTCAACCATATAATTTCGGTAGAATCGGAATTATGCCTTATTCAAATGTAATGTTTTCGACATCCATCTGTAACAATTTTGTCCACTGGATTGTCTTTAATGCAGCTACCTTAACACAAAGGCTCATTAATCAAGATTTGATTTTACACTGTTAAAGACTTCAAGGCATTTATTTTTGCAGTGAGTCTTTTCATATGAAATTAAACTGTTCTAATCTCTTTCGCTGCTTTTAATAGGATCAAAACAATTGCGAAGATACTTGTTCACCATATCAATTGATAGAATTCGATGAGACAACAACGAGTTTAAAATGGTGGCTGTTTGAGTTTGAGTAAAGACTACTCATTTAATATCAGTTTACAGAGATAAGTAATTATCAATGACATGTAGACCAGGATACATTAGCAATAATTTCTATTGTAAAGGGTAGAATGTAGGTTAATAAGGTAAGTGTGTAGACGTGTCTGTGTGTGTGTGTGTGTACATGTGAACGTATGTTTATGTACTGATATGTGTGTGTCAGTTCAAGTTGTATACATGACTGTTACTTTATTGAAGGTTGTATATATATACACACACACACACACATATACATATATGTAGACATTCACACATATATGCGTGTGTGCGTTTGTCGCTCTCACCCCCGACTAACGGTGAACGGATACAACGTCTTAGATACATATATGCACATATAACCTTGCTTATACATATATACAAGTACGCACAATCATATAGACGCTTACACACACTCACAAATATATATGTATAATCTTAAAGTATACACGCATATACGCTTATCCATCACTACATATATACACACACACACATACATATATACAAATATATATGACACTAATACAAGGATAACGGTTAAAATTCAAATATGCATATTTTTAATTGTTTCTTATTATAATCTTTTTTTACACACATACACATACCACATATAGATGCATGCATGTACACACTCATACAGTCACATACACAACGCACAACACATACACACACACACATCTTCACATACGTACATACACATCAAACTATATACGCTCATACGGTTATATATAACATGTATGTATTATGCATCTCAACATGTATGTAGGGAATGGAATTCCACATGTAAAAGAGAGAGAAGGGTGGCTATAGAGGTGTACTCCCGAGTGGAATCTGGATGTTACCCCATTCGGATTTACGGTTGAGAGAGGGTTTGTATTCCTGTATACAGACAGCTTCAGTGACTTGTCTCAGCATCGCATCAGTGGGATGTGTGGATAAGATATTTAAATTAAGTCTCCCTAACGAGCCCTTGTGGCAGTCTACAGCATGCTGGTAGAAGATGGAGTTTGGTTTCTTTTCAATGCAGTTGTCCAGGTGTTCTTTGAACCTATCATTGATACTCCTAGAAGCCTCACCAATGTATGACTCTGGGTTAGTCGCGCAAGCTCCTTCTTGGCACTTAATCTGGTATACAGTGTTCTTGGTTTTGCAGTTCACGTGTGGGTTTGTAGGACATACTGCACAATTATTTTGACAGATGATTCTATCAAACGGATATGATCTACATAATACAGATTTGATAGTCCTACCAGTCTTTTCTACCACTTTGATCTTAAGGCCAGTTGTGTGCAGGATTTTCTTGAATGCCTTACTTAATACGTTCTTGGGTGTAGCGTCAACAAACATTACACTGTGAAACTTCTTGTTATCATACCAAGTATCGTTCTTATTTCTTTTGTTGGCCTCCCCCTCTAACCTATTCCAGAACTTGTTGCGGTACAGGGGCCATATACCGTTTTCGTCATCTCTTAGGATGCGTTCGAATTTTGTTTTCGCTCCATTGTACCCTCTGGTTCTATCATGCTTAATTATGCTCTGTAATTCAGTCTTCTAATTGGTGTCAAGAAGTTTGCATATTGTATGGCTGACCTCGGTCTATGAACAAGATTCATATGCTTGTCTCTATGTGTCTATAAGTATGTATGTACGTATGTTTGCCTGAGTGTGGTTTACATATGCGGATAGATATACACATACTTATAAATACTTATAACGGTATACATTATGCATTGCTGATATTATCTCATACGAATAACGAGTTTCTAGAATTTATAGATTATGCACTGACAGAATGGCTGAGGAACATTTGGAATCGATAGAATATACATCTGAGAAAATTTTATAGGCAGGCATCTTGCAGGTAAACTGAAATATAGCGATTTTGTTATGTTAGAGTTGGAATATTAATAATCAAATTAACAACACTAAGAGAGACATTAATGAATAATGACTGAAGGAGAGCATGTATATTGATTAGTAATGCTTGTCTGCGTTGATTACTCATACGCAGACCATTTCGTCTGAGAGAAGAGTAAGTTCACTGTTCTATGTAAGAATCTTGTCTGTGGACCTTCACTGGCGTGTAACACGTCTCCAACAGAATTGAGACTTCTGTAGTGTTGGAATCTGTTATGGTTGAGACTTTTGCGAGATTTGATTCTGGTTTGGTGTACGATGCTTCTCTTACTATTTCTAGTGTATAAATCTCTTTACGCGTGTTCTTTTTGCATAAACATGTGAGACTCAAGAAGAGTTTATGATCAAGATCGCTCAAATAATGGCTACTGCGTCTCTTCTTTTAAGGATGACAATTTCCAATGTGTTCTCTCACATTTTCGGCGACAGTGTGTGATTTGAAAGAGACGTAGCTGTTGTTGCTGCAAAGTATAGCGACCACGAAGTTCTGCCTGCTGTCTTCTACTTTTCGTAATGTGTAAACGTTTCGCTAGCATAAGGTCTTTTTCGGATGCATAATTCTATGTGACCGCTGAACCATTTGCGGCATATCAGTTATCATGACTGGTGATGTTGCAGGATTTAATAATATATCTTTACCTTACGAGCTCAAATCATAGTCAATGTTGATTTTACCGTTTATTCCTTCCAGCTCCATAAAATACGCGTCACTCATTATTTGACTGAAATCTTTTTAATAATGTTAATGGCTTAGACCAATTTTAGAAATTAATGTTTTATATTGTGTCATTTATCTATTCTATATATTTAGATAACTTCATTTGAAAGTGGAATAATCCATCTGGAGTTTCATTTTCGGTTATTTTTTTTTCTCTCGTTGCCTTGCCCAGACATTGCTGGACAGCTAAACGATAAATGCTTAGCCTTCCAGCTGTGAAGCACTCTAATAGAAAGTTTTATTCAGTTATACATTGTTAAAAAAAAACTAGAATAAAACACACACACACACACACACACACACACACACACACACACACACACACACACACACACACACATACACACACGTATACACACGCACTCATATATATATTCGTTATATACGCCCCAAGTTTATTTCACCCTCCGGCTGTGTTTTCCGTGATTTTTTCAGTCACTGTTTGACTATATAAGTAAAAACGAAGTTTGTTTTAGCTTTTGGTTGCTATCGGTTACTTGTTGCTGACGGAGCTCAAAGAGACAGCAATGCCACCACCGCTGTGAACGACTTTTGTCTGCTGCTGATATATTTGTGTGTTTTTATCATTGTTCGTCTATAAGAGATTCTATTATTCTACGAATATCGCAGTTTATTTGGCTTTCAATGATGTATCTGCTTTAAGAATAATACACAGTTTGCTATTTCAAACAAATACTACTGACGCACATAAGAAATATCTCTCTCACACACACTCTCTCTCTCTCTCTCACACACACACACTCTTTCGCGCTCTCTCTCTCTCTCTCTCTCTCTCTATGTATGTATATATATATATATATATGTGTGTGTGTGTGTATGTGCGTGTATATATATATATATATATATACATATGTGTGTGTGTGTGTGTGTGTGTGTGTGTGTGTGCGTATATATATATATGTGTGTGTGTGTGTGTGTGTGTGTATAATCTACATGAAGTGCTTCCACACGAGCTTGTAAAGTTTTCGTCTACAAAATTGTTTGACGCATGGCGTTAACATGGCGCTGTAGTAGAAGACCCTTTCACATGATGCTGCACAGTAGGGTCGAAACCGAAACCACGCGGCTACAAGTCAAGATTCATAAACACACAGCCATGCTGTTCTGGCAACCACACGCATCCACACATCCTTACACACACACATAGACGCACTCAAATATACATAGGCAGACAGCAACCGACTAATTGTGCGCTTCCTGAATTTATTTATATATTTAGTTAGTTTCTTCTTCATTCCTGCAGCGTTTCTATTTTCTTGCAACTTTCATTGTACAGCACTGGAAATGTTGCATTAAATTTGAGGATCTACTTGAAGCTTTAACATCAGGAAATTTATATAATTGCGTTGGAATAAGTATCGTTGTTTTCATATGAAATGAATGGTATATTGAACAATAGTCTTTTCTTTTTGCAAAGAATTTTGTGAAAAAATTTAGGTACCTGTAAAATCCTCATCGCTATTCCTAAGTGGCCAACACTTTAATTCTTTGCGTTAATTTTTACATATTTTGGCATTTTCACGGCTGAAATTTTTTAAAAAATTAACTCAAGACTCGATCCTTTTTATGACATTCGACAGATCTGGTGAAAGCAATCCAGAAATCTTTATCCATGTCTTCCACCTCAGAATGGAAACATACTTGATTCGAATGTCTGCGACAGAATGAATTACCTTTCTAAGGCGTCCAAGGTTCAGATAATGGGGTTAAACAAGGCCTAAATGAACCGAACCAACCATCCCACTTCATAAAATTATCTGAAAATTAGATGGATATTGAATTTGTCTTTTTGGGCAATTCGTTTGAAAAAAGAAAAAAAACAATATGTTTCTTGTTTAATTTCTTTCCTTCTAAAATGGATTTCTGCTCCGTTTCTTTGGCCCATAAAATATTTTACGGACTAAATGAATATAATCCATACAACAGCCCCGCATTGATCGGAAGAAATATTCTACTACGATTGCATTATGTTTGTGTTTGGTCAGAATGAAACGTGCCTCTTTGAAAACATACATGTCACTTTTGCCACTTTGACCCACGAATGTAAAATGGTAGCATTTATTCCAAAGTTAAGTGAATTTCTTGCACATCAATACTGGGAATTCGTATCGATGAAATAAAATTTATTCAGTTGATATGTATATCTGTGTATGTGTATGACAGTATATGTATGTCTGTATGTGTGCGTATATAAGTAAATATACAAAGACGCCCACACGCACACGTCCACATTATATATATATATATATATATATATATATATATATATATACACTTATATAAATATGTTCTGAAAACCTGAGAAACATTTGTCTTTTGAATAGCGATTGCATGTGAATAGAGAAACTGATAAAGAAAATCAATTCCCTGGTTATGGGAAAGACCTGAAGAGTAGTTTTACTATTTACATTGTTCACATTTGAACCTCAAATGACCAGTTTCAATCTACATAGAAATGCACTTCATATTTCCATGTTGTTTATGAAATCTACGTCAACGTCATGACATTATTATTTGTATAGTAAAGAGAGAGAAAAGAAAGAGAGAGAGATTAGTTTATAGTGGGGAAAAGTGGTTTTTATATTACTCAATATATTTGCAGTCTTTACTTGATATGTCTCAAGAAGTAAAATAAAACAATAATATTTATTTAATTTCACTTCTTGGAGCAGTAAAGCACCAAGCAAAAACTATAATGATATTTATTTGTGTACTCAAATTTAATGATATATAAATATTATATACATGACGGATGTTTCAAAAGTTCGATTCGCAACAAAAGTGATTTCCATTGAATTCGACTCACTTGTTCAAATGTTTTATGAATGTCTTCGCTTGTCTGTTGTGGTTTTGGATTTCCTACATTTCTCGGACTCAAGAATTGTGTGAAATTTTATGTGGCTAACAATTATTAATTTTTAAAATTGTGCTTCCCGCTGTATAAGAAAGAAGTTCTCGACACTTGTGTAACTTGCTGTCGCTTAGAAGACATCTACATACATACATACATACATACATACATATATATATATATATATATATATATATATATATATATATATAACAAAGTAAACTCATCCGCATACAATTGTAAAGACTTTTGTTTGTCCACTCACCCGTGCACACACACACACACACGTCACACGTGCGCATACACACACATATATATATATATGTGTGTGTGTGTGTGTGTGTGTGTGTGTGTGTGTGTGTGTGTGTGTGTGTGTAAGTGCAAGATATCGCACATCCATGTTTTTTATCTTCGTCATGAGGTTGGGGCATTACTCAGTTTTCTTCGCCCGACACCGCTGAGATCGACGCAATCAATGTTCCTTTCGAAAAGTCGCTAAATCTACTTTCTACTTATGCAAGAAAACATACGCAAGGTGTGCTTTCCTGCTTCCATGAACAACCACCCGTTTAAAAAAAAAAGAAAGAAAGGGTAATGGTGCCACCCGATATACAAGCAGGCGGATAGCTTATTGTCAAAAACAGTTAATTCTCATTAAAATCACATCATTTCAGTTTAGAGCCCAAAAAATACTGGTTCGTATAGTCCTGATATCCCATTTGTAAGAAATGTTTCTGTGGTAACAATAGTCATTATACGTTTACTGGATCAATGGATTAAGGCTGAACTTGGGTTAACTTTCTATTTTGTGTCAGTCAATGAATCTCAAGGCATATATTGCAGCCCAGTTTGCCAAGTATAGTGAAGTCCATGATATCTATTCATTCAGTAAACTTTATCCGAATGTACTCCAGTTATTCAGTATCGTCTATTTATTCTGTACATTATAGACGAATAATCTAAATGAGAAGATTGTGATTATGTTATCCGTCATTAGAGAAATTCATTAAGTGCTTTGCGAATACAAGTTGCTAATGAAGCGAAAGTTTTGCCTACTTTTTTTTTTTTTATCATGCATAACTTTTCTGCTTAATCTGGTTCCATGAATAACCACTGAAACAGTGGACGTGATTTGCTGTCAGATTACTATATATACCGGCGCCTGATCTCTATTGAAGATAATTAACTTTTCATATATATATGCGTGTGTGTGTATATATATATATATATATATATATATATATATATATATATATATATATATAAGTATATATATTCATTATATGGGTATATAAGAGTATATAATATGCTTATCTATATATATATATATATATATATATATATACATTAATATAGATAGATGGAAAGATAGATGAATAGGGAGATAGATAGATACATAAATACAAACATGCATATATGTATATCCACACGAGTATCTATATACACGAGTGCAAATACACAAACGTACACACGCGCATATATACATGCACACACATACACACACACTATATGTGTGTGAGTGTGTGTGTATCCGGACAAATACATCCATACACAGGCATACACGCACATACACATATGCATACACACGCATGCACGCACTCACACGAACCTACTTACACACACAAACACACTCACATTCGCGTACATGCGCCCACAGAAGCTCATATGCTCGCAAGCCCCATTAATTCCATACTCAGACACACTGTCGCCACGAATTTCCGGTCCAACCACGCGGCCAAAGAAACTGTTTTCACTCATGTAACTGCTGTCCCTTACTAAACAATATTACCCATCGTGACATCACGAAACCTTTCTTGACCAATTGCAGCCCATCTCCCTGTAGTCATCTTAAACTTCCTCTACCGCTCCGTTCATTCCGATTCTCACCAGCCTGTGGAGAAACTTCAAATAGCGCAGAATTCGAATCAAACTGTTTTGAATAATACATGTATGGCTCAATAAATGTGTTGAGTGCCCTCCTCTTTTGTTTGTCTACTCACTCATATATATATAGATAGATAGATATGTTTAACATCGTGAATGAAGTATGAAGTACCCTACTCTAGTAGTTTCTTGCCTACCAGCATGAGCTTTGAGTAGCTAATTGCTTTATACTTGACTAATCCACCAATCTATTCGCTTAGTACACATTCTATCAACTGTTAAGCAGAAAAAAGATGAAATCGCTCTCGGCTGTATTTCAAGTCCGAACGCCAAGAGATTTAAATATCGTATATTTAGTATGACACTCTGTCAGTTCATCCCTTCATACAATAGCTAAGGCATTACATTTTATGCTTAATTCAGTTTTTATTATGTTCCCCATTTTTAATCTTTACACAAGTTCATTGTGACAGTGTTCTGAACCAAATTTTTACTATGTAATTTTTGTTTCTATCGTCATTAATTAGAGTGAGTAGAGTGAGTAGATTTCGTGGTCTTCAGTAGAACATTAAGAATAGTGAGAATTATAGAAGTTAGAGTAAAGTTAATTTTTCGAGTAATGCCGACTGCTAAGGGCCGGTTCCCATGGCATATAAATTCCTTACCTGGACGGGACGCCAGTCCATCGCAAGTACGACTCATTTTTGCCAGCTGAGTGGACCGGAGCAACGTGAAATGAAGTGTTTTGCTCAACAACACAACGCGTCGCCAGGTTCAAGTATCGAAACCACAATCTTACAATTATGAATCCAACACCCTAACCAGTAAGCCATGCGACTCCACTAGAGTTTGAGGGGGAGTTATTTTCAAGCAGATATTTCACCTGAATACTTGCAACAGAGAAACTCAGAGACCAGGCAGATGAGAGTAAATAGTAACGGAACAGGCTTTCTTTCAGGTTTACTCACGTTGCTTCGATCGACTCAACACTATGTTAGAAAACGTCTTCTCATATTGACACACATGAGATTGAATCCACGATTATGTAGTTGCTAACTTTTTATCCATATAACCATGCATGAGAAAATTTACTTACGAAAAGATATACACATTATCCATTCCGTTGTTGCTACATTATCTAATTAGATAGCCATAAATATAATTAACTTTCGATCACAAATTCATAACCCTAGGTCTACATTTTCATATCTCATTACACAACAGAAACACTCCTGCACTTTATTAACTAGACACACACGCACTCAAACACATCGCATGTGAGACAGCAGTACAAATATGTCTGCCTTATTAGCTGTAAATTTCCCGCCATAGAAATTAATCCCGAACGTCTGCTAAACCAACAGTAATTATTTATAGCTCTTCGATTACAGTCCACAAAGTTTCCGTGGCGAGCAACAGTCTAGTTCACTATTTCAACACGCGTTAATAATCATATTGTTAGTAAACGAAGAGTAAGATTAATTAAATCCTAACAGCTCCATATTGAGAGAAATGTCTATTGACACGGCAGACTATTTCTTCTGCAGGAAAATGGCAAATATTTATTCATTCCACGCGCAAAAATATTTTTAACTCCCTAACCTGTGACACTGAGCGCGTAATTATTAAATAAAATGTGTCTTGCAGATATGATCATAAGCATTCAGCTAATAAGTCTCCATATTAGATGTATACTAAAGTATGAATAATGATGATGATGATGGTGGTGGTGGTGAGGAGTGTGTAAAAATTAAAAAGTTACAAATCTTACCTCCGCAAAATTGCAAGAAGCAATGCCAGTTAACCTGGTATCATGATTTCGAATTTAACGCCCAAAGAATTCGATTCTCTTCAGCCAGATCTACTCGTAACAATACTGGTAATTCACTTTCAACAAATGCCTCTGTTCGTTTGATGGCCCCACAATGGAATCATAAATAGTATACAGCCCTAAACAAAAGAGACGATAATGATGCTGTCCTCCTGACTCAGGAGGACCGGTGGAGATAATCGAGGAAGCCCACTTTCCAAGATATTCCTGAACATCTAAGCCAAATGTCCTCTTCAATCCCCATTCTCCGCCCCGGAGGTCTATACTTAGGTCGGTACTATCCAATCTTGCTATTTTCGCAAATTTCATCCAACTTTCAATAAATCCACTCTACAACAGCAACTCCCGCCCCACTTCCACTTTCCTGTTCAATTGAAACGTAAAAATGTGTATGTATGTAATTTTAATTATTTTTACCTGTATTTGTACAAGAACATGAATAAACACGCATTCACACACACACACACACACACACACACAGAGGCAGAGAAGGAGAGAGAGAAAGACTATGCATTTATATGTGTGTTTGTGGTCTACATTGAAATAAAGATACTTTTTAATGAATGGAAAGTGGTGCACTGAAAGATTGATGCCATTAAATATTGACTCATTACTATTTTAATTGCCTAATAAACAGAATAGTGAGTTCTAGATATTTCTCAATTGTAGTCTGGGCTCCAAAGCAAAAGTAAAATTTCCCATTTCTTCCTTAAAAAGTGAAAATAAAAAATTGATGGCGGAGTCTAAATAAACACGAAACGTACCCCTTATCTTTCGCAACATTCGAGAAAATTTAAAGAATATTAATGATAATGTAGTATCATTCTTCTTTCTCTTCCATATTTATTTATTGATTGGTTTTAATGGAGTTAAGTTCAGAGCAAACTATTGAAGTATAGAAAAATAGGAATGGCAGACCATGCAAATTTTAGATGTCTACGCATGCGCCTGTTCACACAAATACAGGTGTGTGTATGTTAATATGCATGTGTGTATATATAGCTATCTGCTTGCTATATTGGTATGTGTGTTCGTATGTAGGTCAGTGTATAATCCCATATTTTCTCTTTTTATATTAATATATTCATCTACATAAACAGGTATTCACAGGCACATATACGGGCAACATATAAAAGAAAACAAGGTATAAAAAAAAAACAACTTTCAGGAGCAATAATAGTTTATTGACGAAGAAGGTTGTAAATTTTTCCTATATCGAAGCTGAAAAAAGTTATTTTATATTTCAGTTAGATTTAGGTATTTTGCAGGAAAGAATTACAAAACTGATTCTTCAAGCAGAGCCAACCGGCAGAAGACCTAGCGGTAGACCAAGAATGAGATAGTTGCATAACATCTACAGATTTAGTTGATCGTGCTGCTCCTGTATTACTATCTAGATTGGGCGTACTTAGAAATGCCCAAATTTCATGATAAGCCTATTCAATAACTTCCTATACTTCCTAAAGGTAGGGAAATGCTTCAGTGTATTAGTAAATTCATGACCAATGATTACACACACACACACACACACACACACACACACACACACACATTTGATGATTGCTCCATCTTCACAAATGATAGGCGTCTCCTTGTGCTTCCTCGTTGTCAATGGCATTTCTGACTTTCCTTCCATGACGTACCAGATGACTATTTAGTCCCATGTTTGATCTGCATTATTTCAATCATAGGTGACTGGCTAAACGCTTGTGCAATAGGAGTACCACTCTCTGAGTCTCCTTGATTAGTACCTGGTGGCAGGCCGGAGCAAGATAATCAGCTATTACTTGAAACTACAAGTGACATCTAGAGGCCCATCACTGCCGGTGGTTTTACATCCCACCCAGCCACCAACAAAGGGTATTCTTGCTTCCCCGCACTCAGATGGAATGTCCTCACATATAAATAGTTAACCCATAACCAGGACCTTGAGAGGTACCACTACTCCGGAGCAATGCAGACCCGGGAGCAATAGTGGCTGAAATATGATTTCACGCTCCTCAATACACAAAAGTGGTGAAAATGTGTGTAGAGAAATGATGACCATTATATTAAGATTTTCAGTTAATAAATCGCAGAGTATTTACACGTACAAACTTTTCCTATGATGCTTGACTACAACACCTCTCTCTCTCTCAATCTGCCCGTTTTCTATGTAAGACAACTGTTCCTTATTTTTCTGTCGCAATATTTAATTGGATACAATTTGATGTTGTTGTCAGCAGAATTATGTATTTGGTTGGTGTTGTCTCTCTCTGGCTCTTGTGGAGTTCTTTTATCTTTGTCCGCTTAGGTTGTTCATGTGATATTTGTTATTATTGAATTTGTGTAAGTGTTTCTTGTCGGTGGTGGAGATGGTGGTGATGTATTCATTGTATACCTGGCAGTGTGCGGTATTAATGTGGACTATGTGTGCTTCTTGTGTCCTGACATCACCGCATTGGTGCTGAGTCCATACACAGAAGCGCAAGCAGTCGACAATATAGTAAAAGAATGCAAGACGATAGTAACATAAAAGTCATATAGGGACATATCAATGGGTTTCCTGCAAGTTTGTGCCATCGAACAGGGTAGTGGGTCGGTTAAACTGCTCGGTATTTGGTTTGGTTTAGGACGGACAGCATTTGGGAGTAGATGAAGAACAAAGTAGCCAACTTAGAAATGGCTAAAGAAGAAGCTGCCCTGGAAAATTCGAGCAAATGTTACGAATGCCCACCTCGCTTCCATCATTACTTATCGCCTTACTCTTGCCCTGCTCTAACCAGATCAGGGTGTCACTCTCTAGCCTCTTATGGAAGGGACACGTTCCACATTAGTAAAGCGCTCCGTCTACAGTTAGCAGCCTCTGGAATACAGGCTCACTCTGCCACAGCTACTGATGCGCAGACACACCTTACTGATTTTCCTGGATGGTGAACAGGCATGGTCTCCTTTAGTAAAGCACATTTTACGACATTTGACCTCTTTGGTGGAACTACAATCTTACTTCAAAACCAAGAAAAAAGCCACTATTTTGTCCAACACTATAACGATTCTGTTAGGTCGCCGCCTTTGCCTCTGTTCCTAATAACCCTTCCAATATCGGCAAAAAGGGCTAAAATCAACCACAGTGCTCGATTGGTACTTATTTTATCGACTCCGGCGGAATTTGAACTCGGAATGTTAAGAACGAAATGTCACTAAGCATTTTTCCCGATTCATCAATGCATAAAGGAATGTTGCATTTCTGGCCAATGTATTGTGTCCTCCTTTCTTTGTTCCTCGAAGTGCATCTAGTACATCATCTGCGACTCTTTTGTTTGACTGGCATATAATCACCTACATTCGAACTTTAACTTTGAAGTCTTAGAAGACTGTCCGAAAGATCTCATTCTTTTCTGTGGAAAATTCGACCCTCCTGCCTCGATGAAGCGTTCAGCTACATTTACCAAGAAATTTATAAATGGTGGTTTCGCATGGTGAATTTCAGAATGAATAACATAGCTGTTATAAACATTTGTCATCAGAAGCTTGAAGAACATTTTAGTCCATCATTTTGTACTTTTCGATCCAGTTCATAGTGGTACCATTTGATCAGAGCGATCTACTCCAGCCATATATTTTTTTATGAAAGATAATCGCTCTGGACAAGTAAACTCTTTCATTTTTTCCTCCTACTCTTTCCTCCTAATTTGTCCAATCCCAAGCCATTTCAAATGAAGAAAATTCACTTTAGTATTTAAAAAAGCTTTTCTTGGGATACATGTGTCTCATTAGAAGCGAAAGGGTTAAGGTAGTGAGCCGACGGCTTTGGTAGAACGTGACGATATGATTTGGGGTACTTCTTTCGACTATTTATGTACCAAGATCAGTTACCGCAAATTTACCTCCAGGTCTCATTAAGTACCAGTCGAGTAATAGTATAACTAGTTCTGAATCCACTGTAAGACACTGGTTGTAGAATAAACCTCACTACTTTATAAATTAGTCGCTTTATAGCTTTTATGTCTTTCTGAACTTGTGGCACAGTGGTGTTCTTTCATTGTGACCTTTGAACTTCAATCACATGGTTTTCTACTATCTGTGTCATTGCAGCTTTTGCATCATTGTGACTTTGTAGCGCTGTAAAATTGTAATACTGTACTCTTGTGGTAATGTGCCGCTGTGCACTTACAGATCTGTGGCATTGTGGCCTTTTGCCAAATTAAAAAATGGTGATATTTATTATTACAGTTTTAAAAGCCCTCTTCCGTCTATATAAAGATCCGCTTGATTTATATATTGAGATAGTAAAACAGATTTACACACATGGCCATTAATAACCAATTGATATGTGTTACAGATTGATACATAGTCGACGTATGTATGGAAGATAATACAGTAAAAAAATAAAACTATTTTACATGCTATAAAACTTTCTGAAGATATACGCAAAGATTAAATCAACTACAGCTACATCCAGCCTAGTATTTCCACATAACTTTGCAACTACTGCAGTGTCTTGTCTCACATTATTTTCATAAAAAAAAGAACTTACAAATAAATCTTGTAAATAAGAAATATTAATAGGAAGTAAAAACATAGCCTCGTTTTATTGCAAGAAAAACAAAGAACACACTGAATGAATATTGGGAGAGATGTGTGTGAGAAATGGTGATCTGTTTTTGTATTATCTCATATAATGTAATGTCTGTACATATGTCTCTCTCCCAGCTCTCTCTCTCTCTCTCTTTCTCTCTCTCTTCCCCAGCTCTCTCTCTCTCCCAGCTCTCTCTCTCTCTCTCTCTCTTTCTCTCTCTCTCTCACCCAGCTCTCTCTCTTTCTCTCTCTCTCTCACCCAGCTCTCTCTCTTTCTCTTTCTCTCTCTCTCTCTCTCTCTCTCTTTCTCTCTCTCTCTCTTTCTCTCTCTCTCTCTCTCTCTCTCTCTCTCTCTCTCTCTCTCTCGCTGTGTATGTTTTTGGCGCATATAGTGCGTATGAGTGTTTGTGAAGCTTCTTGTGTGAATATGTATATGTGTGTATATCCATATGTACGTGCGCATGATTATGTTTGTGTATATATATATATATATATGTGTGTGTTGGTGTTAGCGTTTGTTAGTATGAGTGTGAATGCTTATGTTTGTAGATTATTGTATGTGTTAGTGTGTTTGTGCGTACAAATATGTGTATGAACGTCTTCGGTTTGTAATGTCTGTCAGCACGCATTTGTGTTTCCAGACCTGCGATTTGTGTATCCATGCGCACGCGCGCTTTTGTCACTCACAACCTCTGTACAATTCAGATTTTGTATGTAACTGTATATGTACAAATTTATATGTAAATGACGTGTGTGTGTGCACGTGTGTAAGGACATATGTATGCATCTATATGGGGAATTATTGTATATTCATATATTAAGAATTTCCTATGGATCTATTCAGCATTTCGCTTGGCAGTGCTGAAACCTTCCCTGCCACAGTCTCAGTAGACTGAGTCTCTTTAATTCGGTCGGCCAACCTGTCACAAACCGATCCACGTTTCTTCTGCCTCATAATCACGTTCATGTTACACGTTCCTTAAACAAATACGTTCAGCTGAGCAAACAACCTAATGCGCATCATCAGATTTCACACAGGGTCTCTCTCATCCCAGTTTTTTTTTATTCGCCTGTAACATTCTTTAGTGGCACGTGTTTTGTTATAGATGCCATTGTAAGATAGGTTTTCATCCACCCCAAGACATACCTGTAACATTCCTCGTCAGATACAGGAGAAACAGTCGAGTCATTGATAGAAATGTTACTTGTCTGGTTTATAGTTTCCCCCCTTTTCACAACCATATAGTAACATTTATCCTGACCAAATTCTACATCCTTTGAGAATGTTTTAACTAGGTCAAGGCAATTTTTCATCTCATGCATATTCTTTGCATAAAGTTTCAAGCCAACCACAAAGAAAGAGTGTGTAATTTTGATATTTCTGTTTCCTTGTATGTATGTATGTGTGTGTGCGTACGTACGTACAGATTTATAAATATTGTCCATACGATAGTATCGAAGCGGTAGAGAAAAAAAAAGTGTTATGGATCGAATCCCCGCTCTGCATTCGATACTTAAATCGTTCGAGAATCTTGCAGCGTTTGAACGAATTGTCATGGCTTCTGTTCAGACAGAAATTTAACGAAATGGTGGTCAGTGATCGCATCTTCTAGAGTGGGGGTCACTAGTTGGTAGTATGTGGTCAACACAGAGATACTCAGTCTTACTGATTTACAACATTTGCATTTAATTGGTTAATAAAGTCTCCAATATTTACATTCGATTTCGTAAGGAAATAACAATGTACATCTAAGAGCGTACCACACGCATGTACACACAGATACACACTCACGCAATACACAATACACAAAAAAATATGTGTATATACCTACATAAGTAGAACGGCACACACGCGTGCGTGTGTGTTTGCTTCTGTATACATGGAAGTGAATCTATGATATACATACCTACATGCATAGCACTACCTCAGATTATAAAAATTGATATAAATAACTGTAAAGCATAAAACTAAAAAAGAAAAGCAACAGAAGTTGGTGTTCAGCTCTTGTTTTTGTTTTGATTTTGTCTCACTTTAGAAGACTGACCGGTAAGTAATCACTTTGATAAAAGCGAAGCGTAAAAACGTTTCTACGAGTAGCGAGGGATTTCTAACAGAGATGTTGATAATTTGGAGAGGTAGCAACAGTTTATTATGTCACGTGCTATTAGATTTGTTTTGTTTACGCCAAAGCCTTTGATTTACCGAGAAGTGTAGTCAAGAATGGAACTGGGCGTGTTTTATGTTTGGCTGTTTTGTTTTCATGTTGTTTCTTTTTACTGACAGATGTAGAAACATTCGATTGTGGGTTTCCCTACGGTTATACCTGTGTCTATGTATGACACGCGCGCTGGCACGTGACACGCTACATCTCGTTGTACGTAATTTATTGAATCACATTTTGATTTATTAAACATTTATTGAATAACACGGAAGTAATTAACAGAACCTATGTACAAATTCAAACCGTATAAATTCCATGGTCATACACACACACACACACACACATATATATACACACACACACACACACACACACACACAGGCACATACGTAAGTACGTAACTACGTACATACACACATACATGCATACACATCTGCATAATGCACACACACACACACACACACACACACACACACACACACACACTATATATATATACATAGTGTATGCTTTCGAATTCCTGCATGTTGCCATGAATCCAGGCTGTCGCTTTTAAAAAAAGGTACAAAAAGTATACTTACTATGTAGACTTTTTATTTATTTATTAATTAATTAACGATGTCAACTCTTCTCTCGACCTGCATATCAGACAAACTAATTTATATTTCACTGAATTAAGTGTGTATTAATATAAGTGTATTAATAGGAATAGCTTTGAGCTATTTTAAAATATCACCGTCTGGTTTGACTTCATTATTACAACTTATATTGTTATTGATAGCACCTAGATGTTTATTTTCCACTGACCAAAGTGAATGGAGCTTTGGCCAAGAGGAACCGATGTCATCAGAAGGTATCCAACGGTCACTGACAGTTTCGACCCTGAACCGCAACACTCTCCCGTTGGTGGGTGTGCAGTGGTGGGCAAATCATTGCTCTCTCCACCTTCCCCCGGCTCCGAACTTAACTCTTCTTTCTTGTCCCATAACCAGCAAAACCTGGCAGAAATTTGTTGTACAAGTAATCCAAAGGGCCAGCGTTGTCACATTCTGTTTCACGTGGAATCTCCCTGAGAACTAATTTAACGGTGCGCATGTCTGTGGAGTGCTCAGTCACCTCAGTGTTAATTTCACGAGCAGGTTCTGTTGATCGGATCAACTGGAACCCTCATCGTCGTAACCGATGGAGTGCCAGAGATCATATATGTGTGTGTGTGTGTGTGTGTGTGTACACATATACGAGGGGTGTATGAATAGTTTTGAACCTTCATGGGCTTTGAGCCTTGAAGTCTTGTACCATGTCTTGGTTTTTTGAGGCTCAAGACATTTCATACACCCCTCGCATATGTATATATATATATATATATATATATATATATATATATATACATAGTTCACATTAAATTTGTTTTTGTGTGGATATTATACCTAAGGGATAATAAACTTATATGCACTGTCCTGCATGTTAAATGGTAGAATAACCAGGGCCTTCTCAAGATACCGGCAACTCGGGCAGTCCCCCGGGGTGACATGTGCTAGGGGACGCCAAGGACAGCGTGACAAAGACAAGGAAATTACTTGTAAGATGTACAATCTATCATATGCACCGACATTTGATCGGAATAAAAGATTACTCCCTGCTCTTATTGTCTCGTTTCCCTAGTAAATATCCATTGTTGTTTGCATGCAGAGCATTACGTATGTGAATATAGTATTCTGATATGTCATATACATAAAAACAAATTTAATGCCATACAATAATATTGAAGATAAGAAATTGATTAATGCATAAAGAAGCTGGAAAACAAGCAGTATACATCGCTGCGCAGGAAAGTATGTCCACTGCTGTATTACAAAAGGCATCACGAACATTTTCAAATCGAATTTCGCCTCCCGATGTTTACAGCATATCAAATACTGTTACGCTTTCAGGGATACATCTGGTGAGTTATATGCAACATGCTTAGTAACATCGCACACGCAATATTAAGATATTTATTCCTAATTAGTAAACACAGCTCACTGCTAAGCTAGTTAGGTAGCAACAAGTGCGATGTATAAATTGACATTAGTTAGCTCTTATTTGGCTGATAGAAAGTTTACTTTTCCTAATGTATTTCCTCATTTCCTCTCAGTCAATTATCATTTATATATCAAATCAAGACGGATGCGTTCTGCTGTTCGATGAATAATTTACGGAAACTACGCGTGTGGAATATCTAAACTCATTCCGTATTAATACGGCAAAGTAGTGACAACGGAGAAACTCATCGTATTGCTATATAAATTAGGGTGGTTAATTTGAGAAAGAACAGAACTAAATAATCAAGGGTCAATGCATTATCAAAGTGACCAGTCAGCTGAATATATAAGTCATTTGACAGAACAAACTTTGAATCGGTCGCACGAAGTACTGACATTATCACTCTCGATTCTCCGTCGAATTACACCCTGACGTCTAAAACGCGGATCGATCCATTCATGGAATTATGTAATCGTGGAAACTCGTAGCCAAAGGAATAATAGCATGAACAGGTCGTAACAGCAAAGATCTTTGCTCTCTCTCTGTCTCTCTCTCTCTCTCTCTCTCTCTCTCTACTTAGGATTGACCTGATGTTAAACGACGATGCCAACAGCACTTATCTTGAACCTTACATTTTATTCATATTTAGCCTTGCTGCAAATGCAACGCACGCACAGACAGACACACACACACACACAGACGGGTCTATATATACATATAAATAGAGAGAGACACACACACACACACACACACACACGCGCACACACATAGATTATACAGATGCAAGTGCCCTCCCCTTCCTCCTCCCCTCTCTTTCTCTTTCTGTCTTGCGTACGTTTGTGTGCACAGAATCACGTAATTCTTTGTGGTCATGAATAAATAACGATAGAGAGGTTAATCACATACAGCATGACACCCATGTGTGTGAAGCAAAGTGGCTTTGACGGATTGAAATACGGATCCAGCCAACTAGTTTCATCTTTCTTCAAGAATCCTTATCTTCTCTTCTAAAGTGTCAAAATGAAGAAACAGAATTTCTTTCAATATCTCTAATCTCAATATAAGTTTCTTGTTTCCGATTTGGTATTTGGATAGCAACATTATATTGTTATTTGGTTCTGCACGTACACACATATGCAATGGAATATTTGAAAGTATGTATGTATAAGTTAGAGGTTATGCAACCATCTAAGGGATAGATGTATCCGTAGGCGCTCCGGGTGTATTACCTTAGTATGTATGGTCGTCTTTATAAGGTATACAGTAGTAGGTAATTTAAAAGTAAAACCGTTTGTGACATATCATTCCATGATTGACTTTATCAAAGGCTTTTGCAAAGTCGAGATATATCACTTCCACATTTGAGTGGTTAAGTAGCTGTTTCAGCACCCAGTCATAGTGTTGTAAGAGCTGAGTCAGGCAGCTTCTTCCTGGTCGGAAACCATGTTGGGTGTCAGGCAGCAAGTCATTTTCTTCAAGGAAGGCGATTAGTTTTCCTCTGACTATTCGTTCCATGACCTTGCTGATGTGCGAGATCAGAGAGATAGGTCTGTAGTTCTTGACCTCCACTCTGCTACCTCCTTTATGAATAGGGCATATTTTACCCTCCTTCAGTTTTCTTGGAAGTTTGCCAGATGCAAGGAAGCTCTGAAAGAGGGACTGCAGTGGTCTTGCTAGGACTCGCTTACATACTTATCCATCAGGGCCAGTAGCTGAGTTTGGGTTCCTTTCATTTATAGCCCTTATTACATCGTCTTCCTTTATATTGATGTAATCGATCATCACCGCCTCTGTTTTTATATCTGCAGTGTAAAAATGTCAGTTGGACTGCTGACTTGCAAGTGTTCTAGGGAGTGAAAATACTTATGATTTTCTCATTTAGTATTTCATTTATCATCCTTGGGTTTCCTGTGAGTGTACCATCTTTTTTGAGGAGTGGCCCTATCCTGCAGTGCACTGAGTTGTTTCTTTGGCAAATTTGCTGAAAGCTCTGAGGTTAGATTTTATATTGTCTATAGCCCAGGCTTCTCTGTCTGCTCTTTCTTTTTCGTGGGAGAGTTGCAGATTTTTTTCAATCTCCAGCAGTTGTATTTTCAGGTGGGACTTTTCACTGCTTTCAATTTTTTGTTTAGGCGATTTGAAACTTTTGTACGCCGTCTCATAAGAATGTTCCTCTCCCTGGGGATTTTGTTCTTGTGTACAGTGGCCTTTCTCTCCGGGACACATTTGTAGCATATGGCTTGCATTACAGACATGAACTGTTGAAGTTCCATGTCGATGTCCGGTGAGGAGAGACATTTAGATCAGTTTTGTTTGAGGATCTCTTTCTCAATTTGTTTCCAGTTTGCCTTATGGAAGTTCAAGCTGGGACGTTTCTGAGAGCTTTTTGTAGGCTGCATGTCCATGGCTTCCTTTGGTCCGTACATGGTCAGCTCTACCATGTTGTGATCCGAAAGTAGTGTCACTTTCACATTATGGATGAGATCCATATTATTTGTGAAGTAGAGATCCAGTATGTTACCTGCCTTGGTTGGTTGGAATACTATTTGTTCCATGTATAAAGTGTTAATGAGGTTCAGCAGGGACTTCACTTGTCCTTGTTCATATATATGTATATATATATATATATATATACCAACAAACACACGCGATGAGCAACTGCTTTCCTATTAATAAGTTTCTAAATATAACTTAAGTGATTACTACAATTGAAAAATGTTTTTGTTTCGATTTCCCAGAAACAACTAAGAACTAATGAAACAATACCAGACATATATTGTGTCACTTTTAAGAAGACTTACAAAAATCGGTCAATGTAAGAATTTGTCTGTTTTGCGTGACAAATAGGTATTGGGAAACCATTTGAATCTACGAATATGTTTTAAGCTTTTCTTTGGTCAATATCAAATATTAACAGTTTCACAGTCCATGTCAAAATTCATGAGCGTCTGCATCGCTATTTTTCCTGGGATGGATTTCACATATGCATCCACTCCCCAACACACACACACACACACACACACACACACACACACACATATATATATATGTACGTGTATATGTAAATACATGTCATATATATACGTATATGAGTGCGTATACATATATATACATATATACAAATACACACACACACACATATATATATATATATATATATATATATATATATGCACACGTCACATTCACTCGCACATGTGAGTATGTCAAATGAAAAGTTATGAAACAATCTTCCGCGATTCATATAAATATTTAATATTGGTAAACAAATCTCATCTTAGTGTTATATTTTTATCGCTCATTTTTCCATCAATTTCACTGTATGAAACAAAACTTCTAGATGTGAATTGGTGTCCAGGAATTACTTTCGAAACTATTCTCTGTCCAGGAATTACTTTCGAAACTATTCTCTCTCTCTCTCTCTCTCTCTCTCTCTCTCTCTCTCTCTCTCTCTCTCTCTCTCTCTCTCTCTCTCTCTTCTCTCTCTCTCTCTCTCTCTCTCTCTCTCTCTCTCTCTCTCTATATATATATATATATATATATATATATATATATAGAAACTTTCTCTCTCTCTCTCTCTCATACACACACACACGGCTTGATTTCCATCACATGGTCCCAGGTTCAATCCCACTGCGTGACACCTTAGGTAGGTGTCTTCTACTATATCTCCGGGGCGACCGAAGCCTTGTGAGCGAATTTGGTAGTCGGAAACTGAAAGAAACCCATCGTGTATATATATATATATATATATATATATATATATATATATATATATATACTTTATTTAAAAGCAGCAGAAATATAACAAAAGACTGTTACTCGGAGTAACACGTTCCCGTTCATCGGACAGTTTTGTTAGAAAGGAATAAACAGCAAAGAAAAAAGCAAACAAATCTCTCTAATTACATTCTAATTTCCTCAAAATGGAAGCGCATGTTATCCAATGATTTTCGGGGACAAAGTTTAGCAGGAAAAATAGTTGTTAGTCAAACCTGGAATTTTACAGTTTCATCATTAGAGATAAAGGAATAATTTAGTTAGAGCAATTATATACCTTTAGTTACACCTGTAATTATATTTCTCGTCTCTATTTAGAAAGATATTATGAATATTTCACTTTCTTTCAAAAGTTCCGAAAATCTCAGGCATATAAAGTAGAATCAAGTATTTTACTCAGAGGAAGAAGAGCTTAAATGTTCGGCATAATTTGAACACATTTCGTTTATGGCAAAATTCTGCCGGAGCCTCTCATTATCTTCTCTGCCTGATGTCAAAATAATTGATTCTACTTTCTAAATTTGTCTTACATATTTGATGCTGCACACATTACTACTCTTATCGGATTCTACTTTGCTCCTTATGTTTGCTGTTTTTCTTCATTATTTTAACGTTTACCAAATTCAGGTATTCTTATTTACCATTCTTATTTAAATTTGTCTAATATGACTGTATACATAAACAGTTTCCTGCCTTCGTTCTATCACCACCAATTCTGAAAATGTAATTGGTCATAAGTGCTGCGTTTTAATCTCTGCCCTTACGGCCTAAAACTAATTCTACACATCAAAATTCGTGTGTTATATGAAGGTTTTAGTAAACATAGGGAAACATTACACCTTACAATGAACAGTTATGACGTCAGATGCAGAGTGAATCGGAGAAAAGAGATAAAATATCTTTGAGATGAAAGTATTTCACAAACGCTCATATAAACTGTAGCTTAATGCCTTTTGTTTATTACTATTTCCTGACACTTTAAGCACCTTGAATCCGGGGTTGAATCTTGCCGACTCCAGCTGGTCTGTATACGGCTACATGTGCAACCTATTCCTCCAAACAAAACCATGAAAAAAACAAGGAGACACATCTTGTCTCCCACACAGTGTCTTATCTCCCAAACTGATTCCATTATAACTGTTCGATTCATTCGAAGTACCACTCAACATTCATCGACTTATAAAATTATTATAGATTAATATTCGCCGCATTAGTCTTACTAGACTGGGAAAGGTTTATCGATACCATGAATACTTCTCCACTTCATCATCAATCAAAGCAAACAAACATTTTAGATTAATTTTTTGAACATTGTTAAAGGAGACACAATAGTCTTATATACTGAAGATAGATAATAATCCCGAAATAAATCTCAAGTTGTCTTTGTATTTATTAACGAACAGACCCAGTTCCTTCCGCATGCTGCTAATCGATTTTCAATCAGTTTAAATGTTTGAGTCGTCGTCTCTGATTTTTTCAGATGAATTATTTTTAGCACAAATGATTTTGATTTTTATGCTAATTAAAAATATAATTTGTCTCACTCCATTAAGTCAAGTGACGCTCAGTTCATATAGAAGGTAATGGTTAAAGAAACAAGAATTTATTATACTAGAAAAGGGGAAATGCACCAGACATGGAAATACAAGGCAATGTATAAAATTAAATGATTCGATTATATTTACTCAAATTATGATCAGATATAATTCGGAAATGATACGAGAAAAATTATTTACTGCTAGACCAAAGTTGATGGAATCAGTGCAACCGCACACTTAGATTTCTGTGTGTCACAATGGCGTTACTTTTTATTTCTCCGATATCGCTAAAATACCTCAGAAGTATTTTGACTAGACTTAGCCGAATACCCGCTCCCCCCGCAAATGCGTAGCCAAAGGCCGAATGCTAAATATAACACCTGGACGATCTGATGAGACGAACACCCCCCCCCCATCACACACACACACACACACACACACACACACACACACACACACACACACACACACAGTTATGGAGGGCTTCAATATTAATAGTTGTGCTAAGCTGGATGGTAAATTATTGCACATTGTCTCAGAACTAACGATAGAATCTTTGTGAGATTGCTCAAGCTGCTTGAATATAACAGCTAAGGTCTCTTCCGAACACTGACGTGTGAAGAAACGCGAAATACATTTTGAATAGTGATGTCTTAGATTTCGGATGCTTTTAAAAAAGACGGAATAATCAAGGCTGGTGCATCTTTGTAATAGGTCTGCTCTATAAGGGACAACCTAGAATTAAATAATTACAAGAAACGCCAATCTTGTTAACATAATAGATTCCTTTGTTGTTTGTCTGACGCCGGAAAAAATCATGAGTTAGGAACCAATTACTCGAATCATCGGGATTAATGAAAAATATTAAACTCAAACAAGAAACATCCATTTCTGTACTTTTATAATGCATCGAAAAGCTATAAATAACGTTGTAAAAAATCATAGAATTCTATTAATTCATGCATCATAATGTCTATAAGGTATATGCTTAATATCATGTTGGGTCTCTATTAAAATGGATTTCTATAGTTGTAGACTTGCTGTCAACATAGATTTAAGTATTAGATGTATTGGATCATATTTGCCACCGGTCAGCATATAAATAAGCTTTCTTTTCATTACTTATATGTAGAAATTAGCTTTTAAGATATAAAATTTCCATTTGGCATTGTTATGCTATTTAGTTTAAAAGGATGAACATCCAACACATTAAATGGTTTTTGAACTAAGTATTTCTTTTTCTTTTGGTTTACTTATTAGTGATTTGATAGAAGAATCATGTTAAATAAACACTTTTTTTTCTCGTGTTAAGTTGTTTTCCATCTGCTTCTGACATGAAACTGTGTTAAAAACATTAAATAATCAAATGTGCTGACAGTTCTTTTCTGCGATAGTGGCACATCTAGTCAGGCGCCTAACATTCCATTAATCTGGTTTTGCGCTTTACTCGCTTCATCTATTAAGAACTTCTCTCCAGTACACTTGCATCCGCACAAACACACAAACATGAGCGCGTGCACAATGCATTTCAGTGAATGTTATATGCATGTAACATAGTATGTGTGTAGATATACATGTATGAGAGTGTACATGTGTGTGTGTACTTCATATTTATGTGCGTATGTTGTATATACACACTTAAACACGTGTGTATATTACATGCAGCTTAGCTTCTGTGATGACATACTAGAGAACTACCGAAAGATTTTAGGGTTCAATTTGTAATATAACTTCAACTTTAATAGTTTGTGACTTCAATGTTATAGCGTGTGTGATCCTGCATATGGATTATTATAGGTTATAATGAATGATGAGAGCAAATGATGTTCCAAAAGATTGTCTAATTGAAATTGAAAAAATGAGGCATCCCAACACGGTTACGAAACCAGTGACTGTAGGAGCACTTGGAGTGATTAAAGAAAATTATTTCAGGATGATCCCTAGCTTATTATCCATGCAGGAAGTGCAAAAGATTATCTTAAGTGGTACGTCACACGCATTGAGAAAGGTATTCATCGCTATGAATTTTCTTTCTCTTTTCCCCCTCTATTTTCTTTGTTTAATTTTTTTTTCTTTTTTTTCCTTACTTTTTCTCTCTGTCTTTCTTCCCCTTTTTCTTTCTATCATATGACTTTGTAAATGAACTACCTGGTGTGTTTATTTTGATGGCCTACAATGAGTTTCTTCGCCCTATGTCTTAGGAGGACAACCGGCAAGAAGAAATAGAAACAAAATCGAAAGAAGATAATTATAACAACAATAATAATAATATGCTTGTGAACATATGTGGGGATGTCGAAATAGCCGTAGGGAATGAAGTATTCGAGATATCAGAGATGTGTGTGTACACGTATATATATGTGTCTGCATGCGTGTGTGTGTGTGCGCGCACACTTGTTTGTGTGCATGTATGAAGTGAAGGTATATGTATGAGTATCTGTATATATATATATATATATATATATATATATATATATGTATATATATATGTATATATATATATGTATATATATGTATATATATATATATATATATATATATATATATATATATATACATATATATATGTGTGTGTGTGTGTGTCTCCCCTTTCCTATATGTATTCATCAAGAAAAAAGTTGGCACAACATATTTAGCAAACACACTTCTACTTATTCACATACGTGCGCTGTTTTATGGCTGATATTTCGAGTGCTGTTACAGCGGCTTTAGGTCCTTTACATCTGGCTGCTATCTTGTCATTTATATTAAACAACTTCCGAACCCACGAACGTCTCCGCTTCTTGCCTCACATAATATGTCCGAGCATGACTACCAAACTAATCACAGTATCAACTCATTCTTCCTTGAATCATTCGCTCTCCGGAATGCCTCCTTTGCAAATGTTCCTACTGTAGTCGTCCACTAGTAACAGTTTAAGGGACACGTTATCGGCAGCCAACCAGCCTCCAAATATATGTATTAATCTGAATGTACATGTGTGTGCGCGTGCGTTGTATGTGTGTGAGTGTGTGTGTGAGTGCGCGTCGGCGTGTGTGTGTGTATGTGTGTGCGTGTGTGCTTATGTGAATATACGTGTGTGTAATCTTTTGTTCTGAGGATAATTTGATTCTTTTAGAATTGTACAGAAATTTATACTAAAATCATTAACATTGCTAAAGAAAACCTGACAGAAAAGGTTATTTATATTTTCGGCTTTGATCATTTTTAGAAGAAAACATGCGTACATATACAACTACAGGAATGGAAAGAGACAAATATAACTTATGAAATTGTATTTATATTCTTTATGATTGGAAACGACTACCATTTTATAATTTAATAACGAATATCTCTCCTGTTTGAATTGAAATTTGTACATCTTAGGTGAATGTTCTCGTTAAAACAACATCCTGTTTCTTGCAAGATTGTTCGAAGACAAAAAAAATATATGGTAAATATCAACTGAAGTGTGTCGCTAAAATGGTAAATGATACCACTGTCAATAACACAGCGAAGGGAAAATAAGTTAAAACCTGCCCCTGGAGAGGTTTCAAACCTAAAAACAACTAGGAGTCAGAGAGCTCCAAGCCCGTCAGTTACTCGTAATTTTCGTGAATTGGCAATAGACTGACTCAGGTTTACATTTACACTATGTTAAGTTGAAAATAATTCAGGGAAGGTTTAGACGAAGAGCTAAAACAGATATCTACGAATATATCCCAAACCCCGCAGTATACGCAATCTAGGTTGTCCATTTCTCTGGCGTTCTTCCTAGAGGCAAGACGAAATTTTTTTATGTTCGCCGCCCGCACACATCTTTGTCTCTCTACGTTCAGTGGAGTTTAACCTAGCATCGAGTGGTTATCGACTGCTATTTCCATCAAAAGTTGGCACCTTGCGCCACTTTCTCCTATTTATCAGGTGTCGAAAACATAGTGATATCCGTGGGGCAGCTGATGATAGAGGTATGTTGAATTGTTAGTATGGCTATTATTGTATGTGCGGAATAGTTTCATAACACATCCATTTGATATATATATATATATATATATATATATGATAGAGGTTGTCTATGTTCAATTCTTATCTAACAGGACTGTCTTTTGACACTTACAATATTCAATATAAGTTTAACCTCCTTTTGAACGGGCACAGGGATGCTCCTCTTTGGCTCATTAATGTACACCAGGCCTGTGTATTACACTATATTTACTGACAGAAACCAGTTACTTTACAAAAGAATGAGGAATAATTTTCCGATATTGGCATCGAAAATTTACATTTAATTTTACATTACTCCTATGGTTAGCTCTACCACCACCGTAAAACTACTAAACCAAATCTTCTCACATGCACAAATCCACACACGCATGTACACATACATGCATACACACATACACATGTATAAACATATTTTCTTATAGAGTTGCTCATAGAAACATACACATTTCTGTAAATAAATATCTATCCATTCTTATCGCGCATTGCTACGTTATTGCTGTCTTTCCTTTTCGATGATCGTATCTATACGATTTTTTAATGTAAGCCCATTCACGCACACAAAACCATATATTTGCTTTTGACATAAGTACGTATATAGACATATATTACGTCTACGTACTCTACACGTTGGTATACAAGATTTTAGGCGTGAAACTAACTAATAATATAGAAATGATATTAAATCGGTGCGTGGGCTGTTGCTATTGGTGTAATGATCCACCCAAAACGATACACATTTACAATTTTTATACTAGCAAACGTTTATACATTTAAAACTTTAGTTGAAGCAGTTTTTCTTTATGTAGATGGATTTTACCTAACATGAAATTATGTCTCTTGACTTCACTCTTTGTTTCAAATATTATGCCACAATTTACCGCGAGGAAATTGTTTTCAATGTTCCAAATCAAATTCGCATTGAATGCTGGAATTTCACAGAGATATTTTGAATCTATTCAATTGCGTTTTACAGATCCAAAATGTTTTGTTACAGATTTAGAAAAGCAATGCTTCTTTACTAAAGCATTAAAATCTGTAAAATATTATTGCGAGCGTGCGTGCGTATTTTGTGTGTGTGCGTGAGTGTATGAATGCATATTCTTCTAGGCACTTGTATATTTGATTGCATAATTTTTCCCTTCCTTTTTCTTTATTTCTTGTAGATTCCGTTAATGACTGTTTAGAAACAAAGAACTTAACAGCGAGCACGAGTTCATGGCAACTCATTCAGTCTCCCGGATACTTCAGTAAATATGTTAAGTAAGTTGGAAATATGCCTTGAATTCTTTTTTCTTTCTTTCTTTTTTTATTCTTCAAGCTACGCCTTATTACAACCCAAATAATGTGATGTTTTCTTAGATAATCCTTACACAAATGACCTCCTTTTAATCAGACGATATTGCAAAACGATGAATATATCTCATCATAGTAAATGCTCTTACTTAGTCCCTACTGGTTACCTTACTGTTTTCTTCTGGCTTATTCCATCTATTTACCCATTATTTACACATTTATTGAAATAAATAAACTCAAGAAACGGTGGAAAACAGTGTCATTGTTTATAGGTTTCCTCTTGGCCAGTCACTGATGCATTTCCGACAATGATTCAATCAAAATAGATACCTCAGTGGACTTGTTTTTTTCTTTTTTACTTTTTAGTCTATAATGTTACATCTTTTTGTAGCCTATAGTGTCAGACCTTTTTTAGCCTATATTGTCACATTTTTAGCCTATAGTGTAACTTTTTGCACGTTTCTTTATCTTCTTTTTTAAATGCTTGACACAAACGAGAGTTAGATGCTATTTTAAAAGGACTAGCGATCAACAGATTACCAATAGGGTTATTTTAATGTTGTTAAAACTTAATTATTCTGGGTATACTGGATGGAATTTTATCAATTTTAATTGGATAAGTTTCATTCATATCCTGCGTGAAACTTTTACCCACGTTCACTTAATCTCACAAAACCTAAATAATTCCATTGTTTTCTCACTACCTGAAACCTTGAAATAGATTTACATGGAGGGATTTGGTTACAGAGATGACTAGTAAGAAATTGAATTGAATACCATTGATAAAACATCTGAAATAATCACAACTGTCCTTGTCACTTTTATATGAAACTATGTTGTATAAGATTTCTAAGAAATCCTTTAGATGCGATCATTGTTCTTTCGCCTTTCACGCCCAGCACGATGCCAAGCACAAAATTATTTGCTGCTTTAATTAGATGCAATGCAATATGTTTTACCATTATCATTCCCAACAATCAGTGAAGTTGCATTGTGTGTGTGTGTGTGTGTGTGTGTGTGTGTGCGTGTGCGTGTGTGTGTGTGTGTTTTCTATTGTCTTACAACTGACAATGTCCTCAATTATGCACTCCTCTACTGAGAACATAGCAGGTCCGGAAATAATGCACTTGTCTTACAACCTTTCCATGATAAGAAGCTTGCTTCCTAACTACATGGTTCCGGGCACAGTCTCACTGCGCGGTGACTTGATCAATCGTCTTCTTCTAGCATTTGGTGGGTGAGCATTTGGTACACGGAAACTGAATGAAGCTCGTCATATATATGTATACACGCACACACATACTTACACAATAAGTCCTGGGGTTGATGTGCTCGACTAGATGCGATGCTCCAGCATGGCCGCAGTCAAATGACTAAAAAAAAATAAAAGAAAAAAATGCGACAATTTTGCAAAAATATTTCCGACTGAAAATATCACAAATGCATGGAGTTAGGATTTTATGCATCCAACAAAGCATTACTGTAAAGCTGAAAATGTTGCTAATGTAAAAAGAAATGGAATGGTTTAACTTTTTTTTCCTGTAAAAGTAACGTTTTGGACTTACGACACTTTCGCATAATAGCAACGATATATATGTATACACGCACACACACACACGCATATATATATACTTCGTATATGTATATATATATATATATATGTGTGTGTGTGTGTGTGTGTGTGTGTGTGTGTGTGTGTGTGTGTGTATAACGATAAAATAACAAAGGAACGTTTACTGATAATGTAACTTTATGCTGAGAGTAAATTTTATTGGGAGGATGAAGTTTCCTAAGACTTCACATCTTTCTTTTTACTCAAAGATATATTCAGATATTCTTATATTCATGTTTCAGTGTGAGATTGTGCGTGTAAACATGTGTGTCTGCGTGTATGTGTGCATGCATGTACACGTGTTTGAATATCAGGAGAACGGACATTCACAACGATTTTCTGTGAGCTTTCGTCATTTTTAACATGAAACTCAGTTGTTGAAACAATAGCTTCAAAAACAGAGTTTATCAAGTAATTTATCACCTACTTTGTTGTAATTACCTAAATGTGTTGATGGTCATTGGTCAGTTATCGAAAGAATATTTTAATTATTAACTGCTGACAAATTCCTTGCTACTCGTATTTTTTTTTTTATCAACTTGAAATACTGTTTTGCACCAGTCTTTTCTTTTTTACAATTTTATATTTAGCTTCAATGAAAACACACAGTATCTCGCAATAATCGCTGTTGCTATCAATAATTATTCTTGATATCAACAAATATTACCCCTGCTATCAAATATCACCCCTATTGTCAATAATTGTTTGTATTATCATTGAACCCCTTGCTAACAATAAATAACCCTCTTATCACTCAAAACAAATAGAGATTAAGATAATGAGTACTATTCTTGTAAGTGACATCGGTTTCTTATAAATTAGAAATTCCCAAAGTTTAGACAAATTGGCAAATTTTTTCTTGTGCTGGATAAAATGTTCTGCGGCATCGTTCTGGTTCGCTAAAATCAATGTTCAAATACCCGCCTTTCAGCTTTTCATTTAATAAACAACAAAAGAGTTGCTCGACGGGGTGGGTATGTCGAGTCCGATCCAGCATTTTGCGTTGTGAGCTTAAATTCCACCTGGGTGCCGATGTAATGTGCGTGGTGGTGGTGAAACTATATACGGTTTCAATTCTTGATTGATTGTAGAGATGATTTTTTAATGTGGCGGTTTGGTTAATGGTCAGATAGATCACTAAGTTATCAATTTTAACTCAACAATTATTACACTCAACTCAGACCCATTATTCATTTCCTGCCAAACTCACCACCACCACCATCTTCATCATCGTTATCATATTTCGTCCAAATTTCGTCAGTTGTTATATCGATATTACGTCATTCTCATTTGTGTGTTTCAGGAATATGTCTTGCAGTTGGCTAATCTATGCGGGAGATCCGAATTATTCGCTGCAAGTAGACTGGCAACGCGTTGATATAGAATACAGTTTAGGTTGTTATAAAGATTTCGTACAGATCTATCGCGGTATGTATTCACTTTCCTTTCACTTTTACCTTGTATTCGCTAATGAAGGCGGAAAAGTGGTCGAATCGCCTGGCTGCAGCAACCCTGCCGTATTCATTCCTGAGCTCTTCTCTCTCTGCCCAAATCCTGCCCAGGTCATCCTTTCTTTCTGTCATTCTTTCTTTCTCCGTTTCGTTCATTCTTTTTCTTGTTTCTCTCTCTCTCTCTCTTTCTCTCTCTCTTTCTCTCTCTCTCTCTCTCTCTCTCTCTCTCTCTCTCTCTCTCTCTCTTTGAATCCCCTATGTAATGCCAAGGCCCAGGTTTATTGCACTGTATGATATTGATTCGATTTAAGAATTGCGCTTAATGTTCATTACACGACTCTGAACTACTCTTTCACGGCCATGTTAATGTCAGGAAGAGAAACTTAATTTGCCAAACACCCTTCCTTACTATCAATTCGGCGTATGTTGTGAATACCGTGTTTTCGCTAAATGTAGTCCTTAATATTTTTGTCATTTGCGTGTGTGCCAGGTTTAAGTTGTTGAGCGTTACGCTCGGTTGCATTTGCTGTTCTCTGTTATTGTTTATAAGAAGGGAGATTGTGTATTTGGTTGGTTTATGCGCAGACAAGTATTTAGTTGAAGCAGTAGTACTACAGAACCTGAAGAGTTGCAGAAGAATGTATGATATCATTTGCATATAAACCTGCAGGCGTTGTTGCATAGCGGCAAGTCAATTCTGTGATGAAAAGCATTTCTACCACATCCATACGACTATTTTTGCTTCGTTCAAAGAACCGAGAACTGCATATTCCAATATGTTCCTTTTTTTCCGATGTTACATTGATTTCAGGAGACTTGACTGCTACTGATGACCAAATGACAACTGGTATGCTTCCTCATCAGCTCGGGTTGTATGTGGAGGAGCAATATGACATTTATATTGGTAACGATTGAAAAAAAAATGGGTGAAAGACGGTTTCCTGTAAACCTGAATTTCGTGGAAATGTTGTTGTACACACTACAGAGCATTAACAGTATGGCGGCCTCTTTCGGTTAGTATTTGGCGTTGCTGAAAATTATGATGAATGTTTATAAGCATTATTACTATTAGTGGATATTGAGGGAACGTGCTCAAAAGATTTGCTGATGTCGATGAAAGAATGGTACGTGTGGGAAGCTTTAAGATGTTGCTACGATGTGTTTTCTGGGTTAGTTTTGTGAGTAGTTGTGGTATTTAATAGTTGAGGACTGAATTTCTGTTGTGAATTGGAGAGTAGGGTGTGGACTGATCAAGTATTAAACATTTTAGCACGTTTGAGAGTATATGAAGGAAAACTGATGGATCCGTAGGATGTTCCTTAACTTGAGTTTGGTCCGGCTTTACAAAAGTTCTATTTTGTGAACTTGGAGACTCTGAGATAATACTGAGTTCAGTAATTCCTTCGGGCCTTACGTGCTTTATGTGTATGTTTATTTTCTCCTTTCTCGAGACTTTTAACTTTTTAAATTTCTCTATTCCTTATTGAGCTTGTAAAAGAATTAAAATCGTGTTCTAATTGAAAAATCCAGTTTAATCTAACCAATAACGTACACCAATGTTTCAATCTCTACAGGTAGTGTCTTTAGTATTCGGTACGAAGACAGCAATACCTGTAGGTCCTACTCCAGGAAAGAGTGGTGACTCGGCGTCTTTCATATTCGCAGCTTGACTTATCCTGATATACTGGAGGTGGAGTAAGCTGACCGAGTCACCATCAACAAGATTTTGGCTTGCACCTAGCTACTCAGTCACTTTATTCTGCTCCCAACAACAACAACGTCGTCACTTGCCATGCAACATACACAGCATGCGATTTGAAAACATTCAGAGATGAAAGCATTTCAGCAAGAGAGCACAAAAACGACCCTAGTTTCGATTCCTAGCTATCTGCAAGAGAGATATGCAATCATTAAAAATTTCCAAAGATAGAAATTTATTGCAAACGAAAGCTAAAAAGTAGTGTACTCCTTGAAAAGCTAGTCCGGAAGCCGGACTTGTAGACGATGCATGCAATCGCATTGGCAGTAGTTCTGAATGGATCTCTACAGCAATGGTAGATGTTGCTCTGAGAAAAATAACTGGAACAAAATTTTCCAAGAGCAAATCCATGACACAGTAATATTGGTTTTAAATTGTGGCACGTGACCAGCAGATTTGGGGACGGGCATATTTTATCGGCCCCAATGTTCAACTGATATTTATCAACCGCGAAAGGATAAAACGCAAACTTGATCCCGGTGGAAGACGGATTAAATGCCATTAGGCATTTCGTCCGGGTGTGCTAATGACTCTGCCAGCTCGCCGCCAGTAATATTGGTTTTTCAAATGTTGGCACAAGACCAGGAATTTGGCGGGGGGGGGGGATTAAATCGATTACATCGACCCAGTACTCAACTAGTATTTATTTTATCGACCCAAAAAGAGATGAAAGACACGGCGGCTTTTGAACTCAGAATGTAAAGACGAACGAAATGGCAGCAAGTATTCGACCCGGAATGATAACTGCTATGCCTACTCGACACCCTTGATGCCACAGTAATATTAACAAATGCCTTGATTCTGCCGAGCTTGGCTTCGCCTTTCATCCTTTAAGGGGTCGATAAAATAAGTACCAGTAGAATACTTTGGTCGATGTAATCGACTTACCCCCAGGCCCAAAATTGCTGGCTTTTTTCCCAATTATATATATATATATATGAGAGGTATTGGTATCCAGAAGAAGACCCAAGGTGGCAGGTAACGCTATGTAAGTGCTATGGAAGGACCGAAGTTAAACTCTCGGTTTGATAATGATACGATTGAGGAGTCCAATGCGGGTCATGTATGAACATGTATATGTTAAATAAAACGAGACAAGAAAGCCAAGGCTGTGTGGAATTTTCAGGACAATTATAACGAGAAAGTTAGTCTTACAGCTGTTTCTGGGATATTAGGAATATCCCTTCACCAAAGATGATGTGACATGGGTAAATACAGGGAAATAGTAGTTCAATATGAGGAGTTATTTAAGAAAAGGAAGGAGATGAGGAGTATATAGGGAAACAGAATGAATGCAGAAATAAAAATATATAAAGATGTTATAGTTGCAGTTCCTTTAGAAATTAGAGGAGGGTAATATGGCCCGTTATTTTTAGCTGTTTTAGCTTTTGACCTAGTGTTAAACCTTTGTTCATTCATTCTCCTATTTCCCTATATATTCCTTATTTCCCTCCTTATATTGAACTCTAATATTTCCCTTTACATAACCATCTCACATCGTCTCTGATGAAGGGATATTCCTAATAGCCCAGAAACAGCTGTAAGACTAACTTTCTCTTTATAAATGTCCTGGAAATTCCACACAGTCGCACACACACACTCTCAAACATACATACATACATAGATATATATATAAACTTAATAGCCTTTCAGCCTTTCAGCCTCGCTCTATAAATAGAATCCGTGTTCAAACGAACATAAAAACAGTTCAACAAGGTTTGTCTGGTATTTTGCTGTCTTATTAGAACAACTTTCAACTCGTATCTCTTCTACGGAGAAATGAAGCAACTTAAACTTATTTCAGTAGCTTTAACTTGCTTCCTTTCTTCCTCCCACCACACGTATTCTCTCTCTCTCTCTCTCTCTATCTCTCTCACTTTGTTTCCTTTCTAATGACACTACGGCTGTGATGAAATGAGAACTACATTGTATTCTATATTCTGATTGACTTTTCCTCCGCAGTCGCTCTCTTCCTCTCTTCCTCTCTTCTTCTCTTCCTCTCTTCCTCTCTCCCTATTTCTGTGTAAATATGAGCATATGGTTATGCGTTATACTTTATATACATATATATATATATGGGGGGGGGGGGTGATGTATGTATATATATGTACGCATGTATATGGTTATCTCATCTCTATCATATCATTGGCTAGTCGTGCATGGTTACCTGTCTCTCGACTTTTTCTTTTCTACTCTCACCCTCTCTTTCAGTCTCTTTCTCTCTTTCAGTCTCTCTCTCTCTCTCTCTCTCTCTCTCTCCCATTCATTCATTCAGTCAATTACTCTTTATCTCTCTCCTACCCCCACACGACATCCTCTATATCTTTCTGCTCGTATTCGCCCACACAATCTTAATTCTTTACATCTCTGTTGTAGCATATTTCGTTTTCTCTTTACTTCATTACAAAAATTCTTCTCTTTTCGAACACTTCTTTGTCAATGTATTATGTGTATGTGCTTTCCCTTTCTTGCCCTTTCTCTCTCTCTCTCTCTCTCTCTCTCTCTTTCTCTCTCTCTCTCTCTTTCTCTCTCTCTCTCTATCTCTCTATCTCTCGCTCTCTCTCTCTCTCTCTTATTTCTGTCTTTTTCTCTTCCCAGTCTCTCGGTCATTGTTTCCCTCCTTTTTTTAATCATTTTCAATGACCCGTACACACGCACATACACACATACCTAGTCGTACATTATATGCTAACATATACAAAACTGCATTAATCCCTGCGAGCTCATTAGCTCAAATAGCCAAACACTATGTTTCTTTCATATTTAAATCACCAAATTATTCTTATTTGCTAGAATTCCACCAGGAATCATATAATTCTCGTTTTCTTTGACCTTCTTGAAATTTAGTTAAAACATGAAGGTTTGAAATGGCTATGAGAATTCAAACCATTCCTTTGTATCACTTCTGATCTCAATTTTATGGTCTGTGACAAACTAGAGGCGTCGACATTATGTAAATATATTGGAAATGAGAGTGGATGGAGTGTAAGAGGTGAGCTGAGTTTACAGTTATGTTTCAATTCCCAGAATAAGAAATTTCCCTTTAACAATAATGTTAATATCCCTAGAGACAATGGAAATGCTTCTACACGGTTGCTGTTCCTGTCGGGAATACGAGCAAAAATAATCTTTTCTGTATATCACATGTATTAGATAATATATTCCGCGATCTACTCTCAGCAATATAAAACTATGGGATGGTCACCGTTGGAATGCTTTTCAATCTTTGGCATATGTCATCATGACTGACCGGTAGCTAAACAGCAGCGTAAATAGTAAATCAATACCAGTGCCATTACTGACCAACTTACATGTCTCTGAAATAAGAAAACGAATGCGAACGCTTTTTGGCGTGCATGATTCAAGATAGTCTTGGGCACAGAACTCATCCAGCAAATCGATATGAACTTCACTGTTATTAAAAAGAAAAATGAAGGATTGGTCCATGTAACCCTGATCAAGGAAAACAAAATGGAGATAGCCACATTCAAAGTCCTCTTGAATACTTGGTATGGCAGAGTGACGCAGCAAGTTTAAGCCAATGGAACCAGTCACAATACCATGAAAAAGAATGGTCCAATTAATCCTCAATCTTTTTGATTAAGGATTAATTGGTCTTTTTGATTATAAGCCTCACCATATAGCGACTCCTGGTTTAGTAACATGATGATACTCTGTAATATACAGAGTATCAGGCACCGACTGAATGAAACTCGCCTCATAACTTCAAACAGTCTTTGTCGGAAAGTCTGATTTGCAGATGTTGCCAAATACCAATCGTAGAACTAGATAATCTTCGTTGAGAGCATGAACTCTGTGGATTGGTTGGTGTTAGGAAGGGGATTCAGTCGTAAAATCTATGCCAAAACAGATACAGTAAGTAGCCTGGGGCACTTTTTATACCTGGCCGACTCCCGCCAACGATCTTACCCATGCATTAAACGAAGATGATGATGATGATGGTGTGATATATTTCTCCAATAACAACACTTCAAAATTCGATAAACGCTTGATCTCACAATTCGCTTGCCGCACAGATATTTTGAACTTTAACAACACACTTATAACACACGTACTTGCCTTTAGATATCCGCGGTATTCCGGAACGTTTCCTCTGAACATTCTGAATAGTTCCGTCTACTGCAAACTTAGATTTATTTCGAGTGATATTAAGTCGCAGAAGTGGATCTGTTTGAATCTCTTTCCTAAAGTGTTATTTCATTTCGACTGTTTTCAAAGTTTCGAAGTTAATTATGGCTCCTTTAATTATTTTCAATGATTTAAGCCTAGTGCTGCAATACAAATCAGAGATGCTTTACATCAATTAGAAACTGTAGGAGCTGCGATGGGAATTTTTCAAGCTCTTCTAAATCCATTATAAAGCTAGAAATCTTTCATATCGTTTGCAGTTTTCTCAGAGTCACAAGTATTATTATTATTATTCAGGTCACTGCCTGGAATCGAACTCGGAATCTTGGGATTAAGAGTGCGGACTACTAACTCCAAGATTCCGAGTTCGATTTCAGGCAGTGACCTGAATAATAATAATAATAATAACGTCGAAAAATACCTTACGAATGAGAGTCCAGGTTCGAAATTTTCCACATTACACTTGAAGAAGGCTGGAGGGTATATCAGCTTGAAACGTTGTGTTAACAACGAACAAGATGAGGACAAATATCCGTCAAAGATTTTGCAGTTGCTATTTAGTAGGTGTTGAACATAGTCCCAGATTTCCTTTTTTACCCCCAGCTTGTTCTGGGATTACAATACTGTTAGTGGTACTATGGTTCTGCAGAGACAAGTTGAAGCGGCCAGCGTATATCTTATCATATGATGTTTAGACATACTATCGGGGAACAATTTGTAGCTGAGGTGCTTTGGCCATTTTATGGCTTGAGAAAGGTAATAACTGGTGTAAGCCGCATAGGATAACGTGACCTTGAGATTCTTCCTAAGCAGTATTATTAAATTTCGCTGATAAAATTTCAGGTCTTATCATTCAATATCCTGTAATATGATCTGGAGCAAAGGGATTTCCTGTTGAATATTTTTCTTAGAATCGTTTCAATTACTGCACCATCGATATTTTAGAATTTTTGTTCAACATGTTTGCAGCATCTCCATTCTAATTCCGTTATTCACACAACTTTTTAGTTGAATTTATCATACGTATGCATGTATGTATGTATGTATGTATGTTTGCATGTATGTATGCATGTATGCACATACGTTTGAATGTATCTCTGTATACATGCATATTTGCATGTATGTATGTATGTATATATGCATCCATGCATATATACATGTATATATCCATGTACGCATGTATGTATGCGTGTATGTATGTATTCATGTACATATATATGTATGTATGAATGCATGTATATATTTACGCATGTATGTATAGATATATGTGCGAATGTATGCATGCATGCATGTATTATGTGTACGTGTATGTGCGTATGTATGAATGTGTGTCTGGATGGATGGATGCGTAGATGCATGTATGTATATATGTCCGTTAGTGTGTGTCTGTATAAGCGTTTAACTTTCTCTTCAGCATTGATTGATTTTTAGAAATGTAACTAATGATATTGATTATCCTGATTCTTTTTTTTTTCTTTTCTTTATTTTATTTCTTTATTTCTTCTTCCTCTGAAGGTTTTGATCGATCGGGCGAGCTTCTTGATCACAGATGCGGTCAGAGCTCCATCAACGTCAATAACATTGGCCGTTATGCTTACATCTACTTCCACACGGACAATACCATCGAACGGGAAGGATTTTCACTGAAGTACAAATCTACCAACAGCGGTAAGTCGAAAATGTTTTCCACTCTCAACCGCCAACACTCACCCCCCCCCCCCCCACACACACACACACACAAACCAGCAGTTCCAAAGACACCACTCCCACCACTTTCATGAGCAATATCGTTGCTGCCACAACTACACACCTCATGCATCTTTCACAACATTTGTTTGGTCTGATGTTTTATTTGATTGCTTTATATTTTGAGACTTTTTTATTTGCCGAAAATGGTTGATGATGATGAGGATAATGGTTGCCGAGGTTAATAGTTTTTTATTTGCCGAAAATGGTTGATGATGATGAGGATAATGGTTGCCGAGGTTAATAGTTGTGTGGATGTTGACAGCGGCGAGGTTTGGTGTCAGAAGAAACATTGCGGATGGCGTCGTTGTCATCAATATAACCTTTTTTAGCGATATTCTTTTCATCTTTCTAATTCTGGTTCATATTGATACTATTGTTGTTGTCGATGGTGTCCCCATATTGTTGTTATTGATGTTTTTGTTGTTATCATCTCATCTTCAGTTGCTTGCTGCATCGACATGTATACTTAGATACACATAGTCAAACAGACGCGCACGCACACACACACACGCACGTACACACACGCACACGCACACAAGTACGTACGTACATTCACACACACACACACAAACAAACGTGTATATATATACATATACAGGCAAACACACACGCTATATTATATACTCTTACATAAATTATGAGTGATATTAACTATGCAGAAACTGGATTATAAATGGAAAGAGAATTTACTCGGAATATATAATTGTACTGAAAGGGATGGAGAGGAGGAGGGGAAGAAGTGAAAGGTATGAGGAATAGAAGTAAGTAGACACATGGATATGTTAATTTATGTTAATTTATTATTAGATCATACATTACCTTATGAACACATTGGACATTGTATCCGACATTGCTGTAATATGCATCTACTGATTGTTGTATTGATTACACTGGGGAACATGAACATGTCAAAGCGAAGAGTAGATTGACTCAGCGAGAAGTGAAGAGATGTCACCAGGGCAGCAAAATGCTCTACAGCGTTGCCAATAGCGTTACACGGAAACACACGCTGTGACAGGCTCATGAAAGGTACATCTATTGACAATATATATATATATATATATATATATATATATATATATATATATATATATATATATATATATATATAAATTTTAGCATAAAACCTGATATTATGGGGGAGAGGACAAGTCGATTACATCGACTGCAATAATCATTGATCCCGAAAGGCTGAAATACAAATGGACCTCGGCTAACTTTGAACCTTGTAGAGTTAAGACGGACGAAATGCTACTAAGCATATTTCGCTGATGTGCGTCTGCGAGGTCGCCGCCTGAACATTGTTATTAATAATACATTATTTTAATAGTACACTGTTGTATTTCCCTTAAAAAAGTTGTCACTGTTGCGAAAATAAATTTTCCTTTAAGATGTCTACTGCGTTTTACTAGGTAGAGGGCCTATACCTATTGAATAGTATAGCTCGTAATCTAAAGGTGTAAAGGAAATGTGTAACTCAGTATTATTCAGTAAGAACACAAGATTCAGGAGATATGAAGAAACATTTTGATTACCATTATTATTCGTGATATTCGTCAGTTATAAATGTATGTGTGTTTGTGAGTACGTATATGAAATTAATGAAATAACAACGGAACAGGAATTAGGTAATCGATGTCATTGGCTTACAGCTGTTTCTGCTTTCAGAAACAGTGAAATCAGAGCTTGAGATGTTTTTTATATAATTCCTGTTCCCTTGTAAGTCCATTAACTTGATATTACGCTTAGGGCTTCCCTGACGGTTCAATCTGAAGCATATCAAGGTTGTGTGTGGATATACTTGTAAACTTTTACAAAGAAAAGTTTGACAAATGAATTCGACTTTTCACTTGATTTCTTGCATCGGATTTCGAAATCCCTGTCAATATTTTCTTTAAAAAAAAATAAATATGTAGTCTATTAAAAAGTAATAAGTGATCCTTCAGTTTAATGCAAAAATATTTCGATATATTACTTGACCTAAAAGAGAGAGGGAAAGAGAGAGTGTGTGTGAACGCACGCGCGTGACTTGGCGTAAAAGGAAACCACACGCAAATATGTATATACTTCTATATATATATATATATATATATATATATATATATATATATATATATATATATATATATATATGAATCGAGAGGGAAGGAGAGGGCAGGCCGAGATACATACACACGCACACACACACTCAGAATGGATAACACATCTGGAGTGGCATATGGCCAGGGGTTGAGATGTTGTAAATATAAACCTCTGTATGATTCTGCAACTCACACACATGTTATTAGATCTTGTAAATCATGCTTTTCCACATGTGAATCATAATACTGAACGGTCCCACCTACAATACTACTTACACTGCGCAAATACACACAAATATAGAGATATTGAAATACATAAAGCGCACACTCTTGCCCACAACGCTATACGCATAAATATATATATAGGTTGGAAGACCATCGCTACTATACGAAGTGATTAAGATATTAACTTTTACGCGCACAAACTCATACACATATCTATGTATATTTACGCGCGTGTGTGTGTGTTATACACGTATGTATGTGTGTATATATGAAAGAAGTGCATTAAACAGTAAATATCGTGGTTAGAATTTGACGTGTTTTCAAATAATCTACTGACTTATCAGATAAATACAACACGACAATAAGCTGTCAAATTGAGAAAGATTCCACAAGATCTGAGAATACTTTTAAGTGTTTAATTGATCCAGCTGTTCTTGTGAGATATTACCGAAACCCATAAGATATTTATACAGTACATTCTATGACATCAATGAACATTCAAAAGAAGATCTTGCGGAGATTTAATGAAAGCGACCCTAGACTCAAGATATTCTCTCGTGATTTATTTGATGCAAAGAATGATCTACTGAGATATATATATTTTTGAAATGTATTATAATTATGATATCGTGACAGGCTTCCTTTGTGTTAACACTACCACCAACAATAACAACAACTGCAAAATGTTTAACAAGAGAAAAGTTGTGATCTCTTACCTATCTTTCTAGCTCTACGAAAGGAAAGTAGGCGTCCATTACTTGTAAATATTTTATGGTTAACCTGGACATCCGCATAATTTGAATTTAGACCATGAACGTTGAAAGGGAAAATAATACATAGAAGCAATGTCGAAATAATATATTTTCTATTGTTGATGTACACAAAGAAGAATTGAGACATAATGAAACTAAACGACAGATGACTGCAAATAGGAGAAAAATTATGATTTTTGTTACACTCGATCAATGCTTGGGGGCGAAAAATGACCGGCCAACGGTAATAGTTTATCAGTGGATGAGGGAAATGAGAATGTAGTTGTTTGACGAACTGAATGAAATTAACGTGTAAGCCACTATTCTAAAGCCGACTCGGCGTGACACAGTGTTTCAAGGCGAGCCCTTTGTATCACAGGCGTCATCTATACTATCTCAAGTACAAAATATAATATCTCCAGAAAAATATTAAAAAAATATTACAGTACTCTCGAAATAAAATAATCTCAGAGCAAATCAAAGAGATGATATTGAAGTAAAACGTCGTAGTTGTCAATTATTTTTAATTGTTTCAACTTAAGATTATTCATTTCAAATCCGAATTCTTTTTATCATTTGACAAAAACCAGTCTGAAAGCAATAATATCTTTTCATGCCAGATATGTTATTATCCCATGAGTTGCCAGACAAGGAAGTGAACCAAACCGACATAAATAGTCTCAGGAAATGTATGTATGTGCATTGTCTGGTGTCGAATAAGGATGGGAAGGCATTCCTGCTCTACGAGATATTCATATTATTTACCACTGAAAATTTAGACATCTTAATTGTACCATGAAGGTGACAGAGACAAAATCAAGGGCAGCAATGTGAATAGTCAACATTAAAGAATCATTAAAGAACATTTATAAACGTTTATACTGAATGCATAGAATGACCGTACCACAGCAGACTGCAGCGTCATTTTCGTTAAGAATGATTTCATTGAAACCTGTATGTTTACAATGAAAGTAATTGCGTTTTGCATTTCAAAACCAAAGGATTCTAACGAACTTATGAAAACGCTTTTGATATTTCTGTAAAATGTCTTCCCGGTCAAAATGAAGCAATAATTTGTTACGCGTTTGACAAAATAGAAGAAATATGGCTTGATTGCTTTGTTGAATTAATTGGAAAGAAAGGATTTTATTTCCTCCGAATTTATTTGAACTTGCTTCGCGCTTATTTTAATTTGCTCCAATTTTATTTTCAAGCTTATGCCATCCTTTCACAAGTCCTGTAATTAATACAATTTAAAGCAAAAAGTAATGGTGCTCTGTCATACCGTTCCGGTTACCTGTGCTGGTAGACAGAGCATGTGCGGCAATCCATTTCTTCTTTCCAGGGAAAAGAGATACCAATCACTTAAGACAAAAAGAAAAATCAAAACTATTTCATCTTTCTTTTCGTCCATTCCTGCACAAATTCCTTAGGCTTGGAGGCATTTTCTATTGTAATACACACCCTCCAAGGTTCTTCCTTTGAATTGAGTTGGCTGATGACAAGTATTTACGTTCTTGCAATGCTACCAAAATTTAAGTTGCTGCTGTTGCTCCTGGTTGTCCTTGAAGTTCATTTTCGATCCTCAGATTCTCAGATGAATTACAAGTTTTTAAATTTTACCATTCTTCTTGCATACCTTTTAAATCTGTCTTGGTGCTTTTCAGCGTTAACCCCTGATGTAGCAACAGTGGTTGCTCGCACCAAAATAGTGTGGGGATTCTTTATTACTTGAGGCTAGCACCATTTCTAGCTACCAACACAGGTGGCTATATTCTAATAAACCGAGCAAAATGGATGATTGTCAAAAAATGTGTCAGCAACAAAATATATATAAGGACAAGCGTTCGACTCTCAAAGCAATGAGTTAGGTGTTCCATATGTAATTTTTGAAATGGTGGGGAGGGGATGATTATGACGACAACGACGACAACGAACACAATGATGGATGATGAGGATGACGATGATGATAACTATGACGACGACAATGATGATGATGATGATGATGTCAGCAGTGATGATGGAAATGCTGTTAGGAGATTTGAAATCATATTGACGATTATAATACTCATGGAATGATCAATATTTCAAGTATAAAATAAGTTCGATGAGTGATCGATTAGAAAGGAAATGATCAGTTGATATTGATGTAAGATGGTCGACCAGAAGTTGGTAGGGAAGGCGCTTAGTGTGTATTATATTGACTGATTGTCTGCCATGAAAGATATTTGTAACAATCTCATGTATTTCGAGACAGAATAACTGATGATACGAAAGTCGGGTTATAGTAGGTTATGGCGGTGGCGGTGGTGGTGGTGGTGGTGGTGTTTGCGGAGGTGGTTGTAATTCCTTCCAGCGGGGTGGCTGACGATGGCTGTGGTTATATTTGCTATTATTAGTTGTAGCGGTGATGCTAGTTGATTTGGTGGTAGTAGCTGTAGTCGTAGTTGTTATAGCGGTAGTTGTTGTTTTACTACTAGTAGTAGTAGTGGTGGTGGTGGTGGTGGTGGTACTAGTAGTAATAGTAATAGTAATAATAGTAGTAGTAATGGCTACTTTTTGCTGTTGTTGATGCTGTGGTGAGTGGTTGTGTTAGGGATGGTTAGGGCAGAGATTTTGGATTTGTGGTGGAAGAGGTGATGGGCGTGAGGTCGATGGTGGTTGTAGTGGAGGAGCTGCGATGGTTGTAACGCGAATAGTGGTGATGGTGTTGGTGGTGTATGCTGAAAGTGATTATTATGATTGCAGTATTGCTCAGCGTTTGATAATAACGGTGCTGCTGCTGCTCATATCACATCGTGTGATATATGGGAAGAAGACAGTTTGAAGCAACAGCTATATCATTGTCATTGACAGGCTGACAGGGAAGCACGCAGCTTACACACATTTGACATACATAGTATATACGAACATGAACATATACGTATATAGGAGTGTGTGTGCGTGTTTGTGAGTGTGCATGTGTATTTAGACACATACATTCCTTAATGCATAGAAACAAACGTGCACTTCTTCATCAAATAGCCACACATAAATACAAATATTGTATAATATTTAATTGGAAGACGAGTTGTGGGTCATGAGTATAGAAGACGTTTCAATGGTTTGGTAACGGTCGAAGTACGAGATTTCAGAAGCAGGACACACGTAGTTGTTATAATGACATGGAGCACAAGACACATTCAGCTCGATGCCTGCATGGACGACGGCATCACTCTGCAACCTGTCAGCGATCTGGGTCTCTTTCACTTTCTAAAAGGGATTCTAAATGATATTAGTCGAAGTATTGTCATCTATTTCCAAACAAGGAAATTCGGCTGGTGACGCAGTGCAAGCGCGCGTGTGGTTGTGTGATATATATATATACATATAGTGATATATATATATGTATATACACACACACACACACACACACACACACACACACACACACACATATATATATATATGTGCATAGAATTATTTAACTGGGAGACCTCCGGCACCAAACTCTATCCGGAGACGTCTGGTTAGATATAGTAGAAACCTGATTGTACTTTGTTATCAATTCACACATAGTTGCTACTCATTAAACGAATTCCTGGCTCAGTTAAGTGAACAAAAGCTTATTAAAGCCTTTCTTCTAAACAATACACCTTATATAGATATGATCTTAAAACAGATGATAATTTATAAATAACAAACTTTTTATAAGATTACGTATTTCATTCTGGTTGCAAAGAGATTTCAGGTTCAATGCAAAATTTATAAGAAAATGTACTTAACAATTTGCTTGGTTCAAATGTGGGCGTTATCATGAATCCACTTCAGCAAGAATTCTTATGCATCGTAGCACAAACTGAAATTCCAGCTTTTCAAAGAACAGATTATCAACTAATTTTTTTAGACCATCACCAACTATAATTCTATTCAAAGACTCCGTATTCCAGTATTTGTATGTGTTTCTGCATGTGTAGTTTCGTTCGTATCTGTGTATATGGTTTTACATTCAATTATAATTTGTGCACTTGTGTCTGCCGAAATGCATAAATATTTCAAAAAGGTAAAAGAGAAGAACTTTGGGCGGAGTCAAAGAACCTAATGAAAAATTGTAGAAATTACCAGTGGTGATATAGCTGTGTATTATGCAAATGAGCCAAGTTAGTATACGGCAATCATTATAATACTTAAAACTTTGAAAGTGTGAAAATCTTCAATGATTGATATCTTTTCATTTTTGTAATGTTTTTTTTTTTTTTTGCATTTATATATTTATTTATTGTCGCATTACTTTTCGGTTTTGATTTTTAACCAGGTTAAAAGAAAAGGGCCAAACAGGATAAGTTTCGAAAAGAAGTCATTTCCCCACTTCGATATCAGTTTGATAAGAGTAGTATATTGTGAAAATTGGCTTCTTGTGAATTACTTCAACTATAAATGATAGGTTATTCATGCCGACCACTAGATGGAGTCATATATATACGTGTGTGAGTCTGTCTGTCTGTGTAATATTAGTTTAAGGGAAAAGTGTAAGAGTGTATGATTAATTAAAAATTAATGAAGACCACGCTAATTAATTCAATAAGAAACAATGGAAAAAAGATTAGAAAGCATGAATGGAACAGTTTGAAAGACTTTCAATTCTTCTCTTTTTTTGTTGTTGTTGTTGTTGTTGTTCACAATGTTTTCCTGGCTTCAAACATCCTCCTCCTCTGGAAATTTATTTATTTTTATTCATTAATTACTTCAGTTTTATGATTTCTTTTCACTTAGCTAATCTTTTCACTGATGTTCGCTTGACATTCATCCAAGAATCTGTTATCCTGTCTTTATGCAGTTTATTCTCTGGATGCTATTCATGGCACAACTGAAATTCATTGTTTTTCCACACAAAGTGAAACACTATCATAGACGTCCCGTTGATATCATTATATTACACGAAATATTGCTAGAACCATTAACTGGAAATCACAGCAGCATCATTTCATTCAAAATGGCTGCTTAGAAACTGTTTGCTGATATCTCCCGCCAATAGAATCATATGAAGTGAAAGAAAAGTTTGCTTTCAAGAAACATCTGAATGGCTGCAAAATAAAAGAGCAAAGTACTCACAGGTCAGAATTGGTAGTTTAGTTTTAAATATAATGCAGCAATCAAAAGGAAGAAAAAGAAGAAATTTCCAAGAGAAGATGAGAAGAACGGTAGTTAATTTACTTCAACACGAAGCCAGGATTTTGTAAGACAAAATGTGATAAGGACCGTGAAATGTTTTTGGATTTATCTCCAGCATGGTTTCTGCTGTTTCAGCAAATACAATCACTCATTGGTCTGGGACTAATCCCCATATTAAATTAAGTTGGGAAAAGATAGCAATGCCATCCAATTGTTTTTTTCAGGTATTCTCATACTTAATTTTCAGTTTGGTGAATTTTGAAAGGCAAAATTAATTATCCCGTCCAAAGACTCCACGTGGTCGCGTCAATTAGGCATAAACTGAGAACTTGACAGCCAATATTTCTCTGCTCTATCAGGCTATCCACTGGAATCCATAAATGCCATTTTATATCTTGTAATAGAGTTAACTTTGTAGTATTTCCTAACTGGTTTCAATCTTGAATAGGAGAGTAAGCCAATGCATGTAAGGAAATTACATCGTTAAACAGAGCATTTTTGTTAACCATGTCGTTATTTTCTTTTTCGTACATTTGATGCAATTGAAAGAACAATTTCACGAAAGAAGTAGCACAAAACTTCCACAACCAAATGAAGTGTCTATTCTTAAATGATACACACATGTACACATACTTCTACCACACCATATACATACATACATGTGTATGTGTGTGTGTGTGTGTGTGTGTGTGTGTGTGTGTGTATTACATGAAAGTCGGTTTTAATCATAATTTAATATAATATTCAGTAGTAAATGGGCGAGCTAGCAAAATTGTTGGCATGCTGGCGAAATGCTTAACGGCATTTCGTCCGTGCTTGGTTCTGAGTTCGAATTCAGCCGAGATCAGCTTTGCCTTTTCTGTTTCGGGGTCAACAAAATAAGTACGAGTTGATCACTGGAATCGATGTAAAAGCCTGCTCCCCTGAACTGCCAATCTTGCTCCAGAATTTGAAATCAATAGGGTTTTGACCTTGAAATAGAAAATCACTGAATTTATGAAAAATAATAGTACCTTGTAATAGTATAATCACCACAATGCAAGCCAGTATGACAGCCTTTGTCAAACTTCGCAATCTAACGTAGCATACCTCAGCCTCTTCTGTGTTCCATTTATTTATGATGGTTTGTGAAGGAACTGCTCAGTGATTCTCTCAGTAGTTTCTCTTATTACACAACCATGGCTAGCTCTGATTGGATACACATGTGGTAGAAGTTATTTTTGTTGTGACCAAAATGATTTATTATTCTGACTTAAGTGTTACCTTATCAAATATATATACTTTAAAGGCTATAATGTCAAGGAGTTTCACTTTCTATTGTTTGTTGTTAACACAGCGTTTCGGCTGATTTACCCTCCAGGCTTCATCAGGTATTTTCATCAGGTTCTCATTCCTAACGTATTTTCGATGTCATTATTATTATTATTATTCAGATCACTGCCTGGAATCCAACTCGGAATCTTGGGGTTAGTAGCTTGCGCTCTTAACCACCACGCCATATGCCCGTGGGCAATTATGGAGTGAATTTTAGGGCTTATAATTGCCCACGGGCATATGGTGTAGTGGTTAAGAGCGCGGGCTACTAATCCCAATATTCCGAGTTCGATTCCAGGCAATGACATGAATAATAATAATAATAATAATAATAACATCGAAAAATACCTTAGGTATGAGAATCCAGGTTCGAAAATTCCTCGAGACACCTGATGAAAGCTGGAAGGTATATCAGCCGAAACGTTGTGTTAACAACATACAAGATGAGGACAAATATCCGTCAAATGTAAATAATGTACATAATTCCTCATCTCTTAAATACAGAACTAAATCAACATTAATATTAATGTTACATTAATATAAATGCTACATTAATATAAATGTTACATTATTTAAGCACATTGCTATGCTTATTGAAAGAGACTGCGTTAGTTTTAAAGTTTAAATAGCTTTTCTTCCTAAATGGGTCCTCAGAGACTTCGTCAGCAGCCAGTTTCAAATTTTTAATGAAGGCCACGTAGAATTTATTATCTTAACCATGCAGGCAAGGGGGTTGGTCGCCGCAAAAGTAACTGTCTCGCTTTTGATGCGATGGCTTTGGGAGGAGGATTTTATTATGGCTGATGTGGATGAAAGTGTTAATGTTGAGGTTATTTAGCCCAGAGAATAAACCTCATTGAGCGCCTATGATTAACTGGGTTCTAACAGTAAATGTCAGAGTTTATTTTATGCAATGCATTCTTTTTTTTTCTTTTTTTTTTAGGACAATAGCATGTGATTTTTAGGGAAGTGGAGCAACCATAGGTCGCAGCTCCGTTCTTAGTTACTTGAGTCCATTTGTGTACGCACACGCACGCGCGCACATTTGTTGTTGATGAGATGAGAGTTTATAAACTTCGTGAAAACGTGAAATACTTCATCTTTGGAACTCAAAGCAGATAAAACTATAATAATATCATGAAAATATTGGTTTAGAAATCCGTTAGATTAGAAAGTGGAAGGCTGAACCCAATATTTACATGCTATTATTTATAGCTCTATCTCCTTCGAGTTTCGCCGTTCCTATACACATACATTTTTATATAGATGAAAGTAGGTAAGCAGGTGGGTAGGTATATTGGTTTGTTTGTTAGCTGGTTTCCCGGTAGTTGGGTAGATATGTATGCATGTTTGTGTGAGTATAACAGTGCTATCTACAAATATACGTATATGATCATCTTGTATTAGACATTGTTAAGTGTCAACACTTTAGGTTGATATCTTTAATATATAAGATACAATGAAACAGTGATGTTGCAGCCAGACTGAATTAAGATAAAGCTATATTCTTTAATTCTGTATTCTTTCCCCTTTTGGTTAAAAGTCATCAACTTTTAACCTTTATTTGATCGGCAAAACCTTTTAGTTGCATCTCACCTTTCAACTGTGGCACATAATTCATTTCATTGAGATATTAATATATAAATAACAATTGCTTAATGATAATCCCATCCCACGAATAGCTTACTCTACCTCCCCCCTCCCTAATGCTAACGATTAATTACACATTTGGTATACATTTAATGAGGGAAATAAACGGCCAAACTGAATGCAAAGATTTTGACAAAAGCAACCGGTTTATATGGAACTATTGTTGAATGTCCATTCATAAAACTTTTGCTCAGTCAGTCAGGGAGCCACGACTAAAATGATATTTCTATTGATTACAGCCTAATGCAAATTAACCGTAAAAATCCGACTACACTGAGAGATTAGCTTTAATAGAAACCGGAGCCATATCGAAAACAATAATTATGCAAGTGAAATAGGAATCCGGTCCGTTATTGAGCTAAATAATTTAATTGAGAAATAATCACAGCTTAAAATAAAACTTTGCTGTATACAAAGAATTAAATAAGTGTTATCAAAATTCTAAAGTGAATTTCATGATTGGTAATCAGTAATCAAAGGTTTAAAGAATAATAAACTATATGACTTTTAGCACACACTACCTAAGTTTAAGGTTATTTACAGCATTCTATACTACTTTGCTCAGCTAAAAACAATTACCAGACTGAGAAAGCTGTACTACAGACTATAGTTTTATATGTATGCAGAGGAATTTTGTGTGTATGTGCGTGATCTGTGTAGATGTACAAATAGAATGCAAGCCTTTAAACTGCACTTAAATTGGGGAGGTGCAGTTTTATGCAGACATAAAAACGATAAAACATGCATGTATAGGTAAAAAAATATCGGAGGAAGTCTGATGGAAACGAACTAAAAGATACAATGGGGAGCGTATTCGTTAAAATCTATTATTTTACGCTTTTATATTTTTGATATAGTTTTTTACTTGCAGATTTTTTTTAAATGTTTGTGTATTTATATATTTTTAATTTATCGTGTAAAAAGAGAGTATGTATTTATATCTTTTTAATTTATCATGTCCTTTAAATCCATCTCTAATCGGAGTCATATTTTGCGGATTGAATTACCAGGTCTTTTGTTTCTGCACGTTACGTGTGCGTGTGTGTGTGTGTGTGTGTGTGTAAAAAAAAAATCATAACCGTTTTACGATGTGCGCTTGTAAAGTTATGCATATGTGTAACTTTGGAAACTGCAAACTGTGTGTTATGTCTGAACATTGCGTCTATGACTGTTAAGATATTAGATTAGAAAACCAAACCAAACCGAAAGAAGAATAACCGAAAAACCACACACATTTACATTCAGGGAATGATCTAATCGAAGCTTAAACAGATTTTCCTGAGGCAGTCAAGTCACATTTATGACCCATAATTACACGATTATCAGAGCAATCGTTAATAATTTGAAACACTGAAAGTTCGTGGAAATCCTACAAATGGCGCAGTTTGTTTACACAGAACCTAACACAAAGAACCGTTGCCATTATTCTGTGGAAATTTCGTTCAATTCGAAACGAGTAGCTTTTCAATAAGATAGAAAGATATTACGTCGTTAATAATTTGAAACGCAGTGTATATATAATATATATCCTAATATATATATATATATATATATATATATATATATATATATATATATATATATATATATATATGACTACACACATTATGCGCACGCACAGACACACACATTGTTATTGTTGCTTTGATTATCTTCCTTTTTAGTTTCATTTCAATTATACGGTCTGTCATCAACTTTAATAAACGCAATTCAATTGATTGTAAGTAACCGTTAATGTATAGAATTTAATTAATGTTTTTGGACCTTGCACATGCCAATATCTGTTAGTGATCAATTAAGAGCCACTAGCTTTCTCTGCCCTCAATATTTTATCTCGAATCCTCGCTAAACACGTTTGCGAATGGAAATATCACGCATTTATCTACAACCATCTCCCGTTCTCCAGGCAACTACAAGAATACAAGGATACTCCTGAACAAAGTCATAAACAGGATTGGCAAGTTTTTAAAGATTTCGCTTGAGATTATTGAAAAGTTTGACCGCACTGAAAATAAATTTTTTAACGGAAGAGAACTGCAATTTAGCTCTGTTTGAGACAAAAATGAACGATTAACAGAATCAATGTACAATCGGCATCGACGTGATTGTTTCTGCAAATTGATTAGGAGCAGAAGTGTGATGTTGCGATGGGAGATGCTTTATTACTTCAATTTGAAGACTGAATCAGAATTGAATTCCAGTTGACACCAGCGATAATATAACCAAAGATTTTGTCATTTTTCTCAGCCGAAAGTTAAGAATTATTGAGGATGAATATAACAGTGTATGTCAGTAAAGTTTGATCAAAAAAATTATGAAAAAAAAAAAAAAAAGAACGAAAACGTCAAACTAATAAAAGAAGCGAGTGAAATTGCCGCTATTTAATATCTTGGTGCGTTATATAAAACAATGGAAGGAAATTGTTACAAAAGAACTCGATGGATAATTCGGGGATACAGAGCTTGCTTAATCCATTGTGTAGGTTTTATTTTTATATATATTTTCTAGGATTTGTAATAATTGTTTCTGTTGATTATTATCCTTAATTAATTTGCGAAAAAGCGAGGGCACAGGATGCTTAACACATTACGTTAAGCAAGAGTTAACTTTGTTTATAGTTTTGTGAAGGTCGGCAAACGAGGGGCAACACCTGAACCATATAATCCATGATTGTTTGCGTACTGACACGTGGAGGCACACAAAGATACACACACACATACAATCACACATACACACATACATATATTCATTAACACACACACACACACACACACAGACCATTTCAAAGAATTAACCCAGTAAGAGGTAAAAATATTCTATGATGATGCAGACACATAACCTTCATGGGTCTGGTTAATTATAACGAAATCCTGCTTGATAGATAACGACACAGTTGTGCAGAACATTGACAACAATACCGTCTTTTAGGCTGATATGGATGGAATCACAGCCTCACACTCACCCTCTTCTTCACTGACATGCTCAAGCATCATACATATATTATAGAAACAAACATACACACATGTATAAACACACACACACACTCAAACACACACATATACATACACACACACACACACATACATACATACATATATATATATATATATATATATATATATATATATATATATCAATATAAATGTATTTCCAGTCTTATTTTTAATATTTTCATTTTCTTTATGGAACCATTTTCCATAGAGAATCATAATGTCCCTAGTTCATTTTATGTTTGTGTGCACATTTGTATATATATATATGCACGTACATATCTACGTATATATGTACATATGTGTGCATCTATGAATGTATGTTTGTGTGTGAGTGCGTGTATGCAGCTATGCACATACATGTATATATGTACGCGTGTGCATGAACAGTAATATGATTTATAATTTAACTTATTTCATTCGCACGGACCGTATCTATTTTGTTAGGGCTTCGAATATGGTTTAATATTATTTTCCTATACACATGTGAATGTCATAGAGAGATTCTTTACATGTTAGGCTTTTCATTTGCAAGAATTTATCTTTATTTTCTCTTTTACATGCTGCTACTCATTCGATTTGTATGTATATACGTAATAATTTGCTCATTTCCCATCTCGCGAAAAACCTATATGAAGCATCAGTGGTTAATGAAATAAAACTAACTGAGCGAGATACATAAATGTCGGCGTGGTTTCAGTCAGTTGAGCGAGCTTCATTTCCCGGTTGTAGTTATTTCGCTTCAGTTACGTCAGAAAGGAATATATCGTATAAGTTATACACAAGACCCACTTTTACTTCACATGCCATCGTAAATGCTGAGAGATTTTGCCGATGTAAGTAATATAAATTTCTACCACCTGAACTGTTTTGTTCATTGTATTTATTCAAATGTAAATCGAGATTAATCTTCAAACTGATTAAACTTCTGAGACCACAAGGGAGTTCACTACGCAATATCACAGCCTGGAAGAAAACGAGCGAGTGAGAGAGACCCTATACGACCATTTAACCTGACAGAACAAGTAAAATGATCTAAAAATCATGCAGCCATCGTAAAAGCGAAGAGGCACATTTTTATTTGTTGTTGGGGTACATTGACATTTTCTGGTGTCAGCCAGATCTGAAAGCCAAAGCTATGGGCTATCTGAACGCAGTACATTGAGATCCGGAAAGAATACTGCACTGTCTTCTAGATGTCACTCTAACGAATCCGCCAACTCGTCGCTCGCCTAACCTTTTTAGTAATGGGGTTCTAGGCTGCTACATTAATCTTCAAAAATAGAAATGATGGTCTTCAATAAAATAATCTTGGTGGATAGATTTTCTGCGAGATCAACGTCTGACGAGGCTCTTATAAAACAACCAGGGAGAAAGAGCAGTTTTGGGTAGCGGCGGTCTACGTCACTGTTTATGTGGGAATTATGTGTGCTTGTTAGTATTTTTCGGGTTTTCACATCAATGGCTCGGATCTCATCAAGCTTCCAATCAAGCAGCCCAAATGTTAGTGTTCTGACACTGCAAACACATTGTGAGCCATTGTCTTATTGAATGCAGAGAGTTCTGAGGTCCAAATTTTCTTCAATCGGCTGTAAAATTCTTTAGTGACACGTGTTTTGTTGCAGGTGCCATTGTAAGAGATATGTGCTCTTCCATTCTGGATCACAGTTGCAAGATTTACCCCATCAGTGTTGCAATTCTTGGGTGTAACGCAGGAGCAATAACTCCGTATTTCTCTAGCCACAGAGCATGCATGCATGCATGTATGTATGTGAGTGTGTGCGCCTGTGTGTATGTTGTTTGTGCGAGATTTCTGTAGCTGTAAACCTTTTGAGCATAAATCTTATAAATTTCTTCCACCAGTGATGATCTCGGTTTAAACGGACTGCGTAGGCACATGTTCGGAGGTATTCCTTGTTGTCACATTTTTTTCCAGGAAACAACTGATATTTACTATACTTAATATTTTCTTCCATTTGAAAACAAAATGAGCATTAATTTAGTGCAGATTTGGCTGATATTCCTGATAGGTCGTAGGAGAATGCGTAGAATATTATTCCTTGTTGGCGGGCTGTCCGCCCCTTTAGTTTGATTTAATATCTATTCCATCATTACGGCTAATAACACATCCGTTTGTCCTCGTAATGAATCTACTTATCCATTGAATCAAAGGATTCTTACAAAATTTATTCTTTTTTCTCTTCTCCACTGGTTCGTTTCAGTTGCAGCTTTTTTTTTTTTCGATATTTCTTCATAGCGATCTCTTCAATTGTACCCAGATTTTATCTTGTATTATAATGTGTTATATGTTTATTTATTTATTTTCTTATCTTTCTGAAGCCCATCTCGTCTCTGTCTGCGATGGTCGGTAATTCTTGCTCACGCACCGCATTTTATTCTTGTAACTCCCTCTCCGGTTGTCTATATGCTTCACTCTCATTTCTCTCTCTCTCTGTGTCACTTTCTGTCTTTATGTACACTCTCATACGTATATATATATATATATATATATATATATATATATATATATATATATATATATATATAAACACACACACACATATGTATGTATGTGTGGATATGTGTATGAGAGAGAGGGGAGAATATTTGTATATCCCTACACGGTTTCAATCTCTTTTTTACAGTCGTCTATTTTCCTCTTGCTGTGCTGAAGATATAAGATAAAACAGGACATTTTCATATTTATATTTTCACGTTTTGACATTTATTCTTCGTTTTATAGCAGAAATGTTATTCAAATGCCATTTATCACAGATCTCACAATTTTCAGATATAAATATTGGCAAAGAAAGAACATTCCGATGATAGGACATTTCTATTATATACGACAATGGCAATGGTTTTTATTTTATACAAAAGGCCTCATCTTATTAAGTCAGTGTAAGTTGGCGAAAATATTCACCTGACATAACAATAACAATGAAACCGCGTTCTTTTTCTACTGTCTGATTTGTTTGAGCTTAGCTCATTCGTATTTATGCATATATATATATATGTGTGTGCGCGCGTGCATGAATATATATGTATATATATATATATATATATACATATATCCGTTTGTGTCTATAACTATGTATATATATATGCACATGTGTGTGTGTGTGTATATATATATATATATATATATATATATATACATGTGCTTACACCCACACACATATATGTATTAATACATTATACATACTTATGTGTGTGTGTTTACATAAGCACCATCGCACCTGACCGTCGCAGATTTCCCAGATGACTACCATATATGCTGTTTGCTTGTTTTCCAGTAAGGCTGAGGTAGCGATTGTTTTAAGAAAATAAACGTTTTGTTTTTATTAGTCAATTTTTATTTTTAATATTTGAAATTCTTTGCCATATCTGTCTTCTTCAAGTCCAAACATTTCGGCTTGATATACCGATAAGGTCAACGAATCTCTGCCTGGCAGATTTAGGCCATTAAGAATTATGAGGTTCAGGTATATCGCAAATATTTGAGAACACACTAATTCTTCAGCTCCTGATGAGTCGGTGGTAAGGTTGATGTGAACATAGGAACGTCATGGCTCGGATGTATTATATTCACACGCGGAGAATAGATCCCTAAATATTCTTTACTACTGTGCACTGTCTCCAGTGTTGATTTATCTCATGTTTTCTGTTTCTAATTACGCTTATGGTTGATCTGGCAATTGCATTTCAACGTCTGTTATGACATAGCAAATACGTTTCATTTGGCCATGACCATCACTTTTAACACGTCAGTGTGTAAGCTATACAGTATGATCGAGAGAAAATATTTGAGGGGAGGATTTTTCGTTATAAATATGAAAACATAATATAGAAACCTTCTGCTAGTTGAGATTATTAGTAAATAAGTTTGCATGTTTAGAATCTAAAAGACTCTCCAGAGAAGGTAAAGTCCAATAAGATAACTGAAACTTTTGAAATATGCGGATATAATGAGTGTGGACCTGATATTTAACCTGATATGGTAATGTATCAACATTATAATATCATAGTTGTTGTTTAGGCCAAGCGAGTCTTCATCTAACCAACCTGTGATCAAATGCATTCCAGCCGTGATCATCCAACCATTTATTTAATCATGATTTCTTCCTCTTTTACAACGATGGGGTTATGGTTAGAGGCAGATTTTTCAGCTATTTCTAGCAACTCCATTTAGTAGTCACATGGAGGTTTTCTTCTGAGAAATGGACGTCTTATTTGAATACTGACGAGAATGAGGAATTTAGTTTAGCATTTTGATAAAGCAGCATGTTTGAAGAGTGAAATCGATATTTCAAACTTAGCTTTTAGATTCAGATGTCAAATAAAAACAAAAGTGAAACTGAACAAAACGAAAAGAAAAAATAACCGGAAAGGTAAGACGTGTACAACAGTGTTAAAATTGTGCAAAAGAAGGAGAAAGAAAGTGTCTTCATTTTGCCCGCTCTACCAGTCGTAGTATATTCCTTGGTGTATGCGATTCTTTCGACGTATTTTCGTGTTAAAAACTATTGTCTTCTTTGGTTTTAACTTTGGAAAACAAGAAATAACAGTTTTGGTTGCCTGCAGTTTTCTAAAATAGATCTCTCTCTTTCTCTTCCCTCGCTCTCACTATTTCTCTCTCCTCTCCCTCTCTCTGCATGTGCGTTTGTGTGTGTGCGCGCGCGGGCGCGCATTTTTCTTTTTTTTTTTAATGTGTACATAAATAGCAGACGTACACCGACGTTCGTCCTTTTTTCAAAATACATTAATTTCCATGTTTCCTGTTCCCCAGTGAATTTTATGCGAACAAGTTAGAATTTTCGTGGTGTAAAATGTTTGCTTGAGGGATTTGGCGAAAGACTACGTATCGTCACTGCTGTGAGCTAAGCTATTCAATGAATGCATGAAGTTTCGACTGTTTGCTTAATAAACCGGAGATGGTATAGACCGGACCAGCTCATATTGCTTATGTTTCACATTGGTTTCAAATTCGATTCTGTAAGCGTCTATCAAGGAACTACTTATAACCATCAAAGGGAACATTTACTTGAATATGTGACTCACTAAACTTACTTATGTTTAAACTTTTAGTACTATATATTATATTTTCAATATCAATGTGGGAACGTTACTGCTTAGAAATGTAACGTTTTAATGAAGCAAATTCTACTGAAATATCTCATCAGCTAATTATTATGAGCGCTGATTCCAACTTGTTTCATCTTGATAGCATACAAATCCCCACTTACATCATAAAATAGTATACTCCATAGAAATGTGTATGCACGAGTGGTGCATGTGCCTATGTTATATATTTATGTATGTATAGATAGATAGTGAGAGAGATAGTGAGAGAGATGCGTTTATATGTTCGTAAAAAGAGGATACGATTTACCTGTACACGCGTACAGTCACACCATTTGAAAACATACACTTACTCATAAAACCAACACAAGTGCGCGCACAGACACATGTACACATATACATACACAAACAAACACACACACAAGCATACACACATATACATAAATTAATAATCATAACATGTAGAAGCATGTGTGTATGTTTTCTCAAGTTTATAATCATTACTTTAAACCTGTTTCTTAATTGCCTTTTTGGCACCAGACCAGTTTTGAATCTTCATTATAAAGTACTTTTTTTTAATGTTATTTCTGAAATACTTTTATTAGTTTCTTTAATCTCTTAATGTAATTTAAACAGACATAGTGAAAAAAATAAACCGCTTTCAAGATTGGTCGATGTCTTTACTTACATAGAATTACTTGAGGAATATAATTCTGGAGAAAAGTAAATAAATTCAAAATAATCTCCACTAGATGGCAATCAGCAATACAAATCAGACATATTAAAAGTACTTTATGAAAAGCTACAAAGAAATTATTTTTGCACAATTTTTCTTATCTTATTTTCTTTTTAATGTCAAAGCCATTCCCAATAATTTTTTTCATTATTTTTTATAATTTAATTTAATTTAATTTTTCTATAAATTGAAATTGTTGTTTTGTCGACTAAAGAAGAACAGAACGTAGGAGACACCACACTTATATTATACGGGCGTGAGAGTTATAGGTTCGTTTCTCATTGGTTAATCACATTTGATTCGCATTTAACTTTAGAATTTATGACTTTTTTCTGTAATTATCATTAACAAATAATCCTTGAGATAATTGAGAGGAAGGTCCAGTAGTAAAATCTGGTTAAAAAATTTGCAAAGTGAAATTTAGCCCTTCTGTGTTCTGAGTTGAATACCAGCGAGGATCCACTTCTCAGGTTCTACTAGAGCTGATATAATACCAGACATACATAAAAGTTAAATACATCGCCTCATCTAGAACGGTGGATTATCAAAATCAGTCCATATTTTGTTCACCGGCACTTTGCCGTACCCATGCCGTACCCATTACAAATCCACTACCATTATCTGGCCCTTGGGTGCTTTAAGCCACTCTGCTGTTAACACTCGGACCAGATTACCTGTTTGAGGAGAATTATCCTCTTCTATACGTTGTGATAATGCGGTTTTCCTGTGGTACCTTTATGGTCTAATGGAGTTTACGACTAAATCAACTTTAAAGAAATGAGAGAGTAACCCTTACTGTTTAGCTCCTCCACCTTTTATCTAGACTGCTTAAGAAAGAATACCGACCGAAATTGACAAAAGATTAAAGAACAGGACAAAATAGAGAAGTTATTGAGAGAGAATAAATATGAAGATTTAGCGAACAAAGAAACAGAAACAAAAGCAGAAATTCTCTATATTATAATCATTAGACAGTCTGAGAGAATATAATGCATATTTATCCTCCGTCTTTCATTGAATAAATTCCATGCGCAATAATTCTTGGTTTACTTGACGGAATATTCTTCAGAAGCAAAATAATAAAATCAAAATGATAATACATATGGAGTTGAAGATGATAACGATAGCAATAATAAAATACAACAAAAAATCAGTCGTAATTGATGTGTTAAGGAAATATATTTGCAACTCTGTATCTAAGAACTTTGCGTTTATTACTTCAACAAAAAAAAAAAGAAAAGGAAGGAAACCTTTACAAAAAAAAAAAGAAATTAATGAAGCTTCTCTCCAGGCAAGGAATTGTTAAGACACTTATGTTCTTTCATAAAATGCATTACGTTTGGAAAGTTAAACAAAGTAGATATCAGTCTTATTGGGAAGACTGGGAAGTGTGCGTGCGCGCATGCACGTGTGTTTTTATGACTGTTTTACTTTCTCTGTCTTTCTCTCTCTCTTCCTCCTCTGGCTTATTTCTTTACCAATATGCCGCAATAAGGCAAAACTGATATTGAGACGAATGAATAGATGTGTGTGTGTGTGAGGTTATAACTATACGTCTCTATGTGTACATAGATATACGTTCATATATATATATATATGTATATATGTGTGTGTGTGTGTGTAAGTGTGTATATGAGCCTTGTGAAATTGCTTGTGTTTACACAGAAAATGTGGTTTCACGTGAGGGAGAAGGCGCGTGGATGTGTACATGGGTAAATAAGCAATTTGTTTGTATGCGTGTGCGTATGTAAGTTTATGTTGATTTGTATGTGTACGTGTGAGAGAGTTTTTTAGTGTTTTGTCTGCATGAATGCTTGTGTGTGTGCGTGAGAGAGAGAGAGAGAGAGGGAGAAACACAGGAGAGGTGGTTAGTTTCGTGGGAGAAAGTACTGTGTGTGTGTGTGTGTGTGTGTGTGCGTGTGCGTGCGTGCGTGTGTGTGGAGGAGTATGTGCATGTATATCTATACATATATGCATGTGTTGTGTGTTTGGGTAAGGAGGGATGTGTGTTAATCACTGAGAAAATTATCAGCTATCATAATCGAAAAACGAATCGTCATATAAAAGAGATCCGCTGTAATTGCAACGACAATACATCCAAGTATTAATTATCATTTCTATTCTATTAATGTAATTCTGACTTTCTAGCGCCACTATAAAACTGTATAACTTTGACGAAACGAAACGTAACAAAACAAATCAAAAGCGAATCAAAACGAAACGAAATTAAATAAATAAAGGCTGCAGAGTAAGAAGAAGAAGAAAACTATAGAATAGATGAAAGAATGCTGTTAGAATATTCATATTTTGTGATCAAAAGCTGACAAGTGATCAGAGTCAGAGGAGGCGGGATAAAAAAAAAATATATATATTAAGACAAATTGCATTAAACAACATCGAGCTCCGATTGAAGTTGGAGTTTCGTTTGTCTTTCAATACCTGCTTCATTCTCTTTTCAATTGTTGCCGTTTATATTACACACATGCATACAAACAGAAACACACACACAAAACATTAGGGTGTGTGTACGCACGTAGGTGTGTGGATATTTTTGTGTGTGTGTATGTGTGTGCGTTTGCTTGCTTGCATGTGTGAATATATCTGTGGTTTATAAATAATATATATATATATATATATATATATATATATACACAAACACGTATACACGTGCATACATGAACATATATACATACATACACACACGCACACACACACACACACACACACACACACATACAGGCTCGTGCATATATTCTCATATACATGTGTCTGTATGTGTCTGCTCATTTATGTATGCATTTATTTCTACGTAGTGTCGTTACGCTTTGTTTTGCATTGTTGCTTTGATGAGTACAGCATAGCATTTCGTCCATTTTATATCTTTTGTTTAGGAAAATCTCTCCGGCAAATTTCAATATATCTTCTTGGAGAGAAGACATTGAAGATGTGCTAGATGTGTTTCCATTCCGAGATTCACAGGCGATACACATAACTCTTTTATGTTGAGATAAATTAGATTCAAATGTCAGACAACATGATCTTACTTTTCAATACAAAATAAAAGCATAAATATAGAGATAAAACAAATAGAAATCGGCATATTTCATGCTTTCGCTTCCTTTCTTCGTCCTTCTTCCTTTCTTTGCTTCCCTTATTAGTTTCTATATTCATTCATTTATTTATTTATTTATTCATGTGTAGGTTTGTTGCTTTAGTTTATATCTGTATTTATTTTGCATACAACAATGCATTGTGCTCAAGTGAAAACGGGTGAAGACGTCAAGAGATCTCTATTTAATAAAATGTTTGCATAGAAGAGTGTGGATATGAGATGGTAAGTGTGTGTTTGTGTGTGCGCGCGCAATAAAATGAAAAATGATTTGGTGCCGTATTGCATTTGGCAGGAAGGGATACAACAGCTTATGAGAATATTTGAATAACTGTATTTTTACTGCGAATGTGTACCTGTATGTGTGTGCGTATATATATATATATATATATATATATATATATATATATATATATATATATGGGTGTGTGTATGTCTGTGTGTGTATGTGCGTGTGTATGCATGCATATGCCCTGTGGTAGTAAGAAATGACAATAACAGCTGACCCAGTAACCACGTAATCACAAACGCTACGGCGGCTTCTACTGCTTGTGGAAAACCACTAGATCGTATCCGATTGCCTAAACTGCTGACATAGTCATTCTAAATTAATTTCTGTCTGTTATAATTCCTTTATTGTATGAAACTAAGAGTTTTTTTGTTTTTTGTTTTTTTTGTTAATGAAATCCAAAACTGAACTAAATCTAGATAAAATTGCATGTCGTCTAAAATGCAATTCATCCGTTTCTGAATCGCCTGGCTTACTACGTGCTGATGTATTAACGTTGCTTTTACCCAGACTCAACTCTCACCGGGGTGACCTATCATTCGTACATACATTCATATACTTATACACATATCATACATATACATATACATATATACACTCAGGAATACCCTGTTTGAAGTTGCCTATATTCCAACGAGTCTTGGTCTGAGGCTAAAAACACTCTCATTCCCCATGGTTGAGAATTTCGAAAGCTACAACCAAACATGCATACATATAAGCATACATACCTGCATGCATACATACACATGTTGTAAATGAAAATAAATATAATACAATACATCATTAAATATCGGAGAAACTGTTGTAAGTGAAAATAAATTACCCTGACGGCAAGGTAATATGGCGGTGCTAGGACATAGATAGATAGACAAATAGATAGATAGACGGATGGACGGATAAACAGACAGACCTTGAGTGAGTGAGTGAGTGAGTAAGAGAAGGAGGGAGGGAGAAATTAAGCAAAAAAATATATAGAAAGAGGGGGGGAGATAGCGAGAGACAAACAAATGTATAAAGAGAGATACTGACAAAGACAAGTACTGTAAGTAGTCAATTACATCAGAGATGTGATTATCAACGTAAATATTGCAGTTTTCTAATGTAATTTAGTGTATATAATAGTTGGAGAAAAGTCTGCTCACTTCGGCGATGTGTAATCACGAATAAGTTTTCAAATTGGGAAAAATTGAAGTTGTTCAATGTCTGTGCATTAAAGACATGTGTGTATGCGTGTTTGTGCGTACATGTGTGTGTGTGTGTATTTATGTATATATATATATAATGTGTGTGTGTGTATATATGTATATATAATGTGGGTGTGTGTATGTATATATATATATATACATAAACACGTGTATATGTATGTACACAGGCACAGATGCCCAAATATGCATACAAAAACACACGCACGTACACACACACACACGTACACACACACACACACACACACACACACACACACACACACACACACACACACACATAGATGTGTGTTTCAGTTTATGATTTGCATCTTTTTGTCAAAGTACTTTCATCATTCAATCGATATTTCTATAAATATACAGTCATTCCACTCTGTGTAAACATTCTCCATATAGGGGTGTGGTGCAATGTGTGTGTGTGTGTGTGTGTGTGTGTGTACGCGTGCCTGCCTGCAGATACTAGTGACTCCAAATGATATCAATAACAGTAAATTATAGCTATTTTATGTTCACCATCATATATTTGCAAGGGTTATGATGATCGATTTGCGAATAGGTGATACGAATAAGCTCGGAATAGCCTCCAGCGTTGATATGCTGAGGCCCAAGAGTATAATGCGTTCCCTGAAGACAGGAGCTTCTCGTGAGGCGACAGAATTGGCCAATGATATAGTTTACGGATGTAACATACGGAATCCAAGGAGCCTGAAGTTGGTCTGCATAGGTAAAATTTAATCCAAAATTTATGGTGGGTAAAAATAATTAATAGTGAATGAGTTAACTTTCGGGAGCTTTTCCATTCTTCAACGTGAGAGAGAGGGAGGGGATTGTGAGAGAGAGAGGGAGGGGATTGTGAGAGAGAGAAAGAGAAAGATGGTAATGGTCGCAGGTTAATACAAAGTTTACTTTTTGCTACTGTTGTATTGACGGTTGTATTTTCGATCAGTATTTGCTGTGTGAAGGCGCGTGGCTCAGTGGTTAGAGCGTCGAGCTTACGATCGTGAGGTTGAGAGTTCGATTCCCGGACCGGGCTGCGTGTTGTGTTCTTGAGCAAGGCACTTTATTTCACGTTGCTCCTGTTAACTCAGCTGTAGAAATGAGTTGCGACATCACTGGTGCCAAGTTGTATCAGCCTTTACCTTTCCCTTGGATGACATCAGTGGCGTGGATAGGGGGAGGCTGGTATGCACGGCCGACTGCTGGCTCTCCACAAACAACCTTGCCCGGACTTGTGCCTCGGAGGGTAATTTTCTAGGTGCATCCCATGGTCAGTCATGACCGAAGGGGGTCCCCTCCTCTCCTCATTTGCTACGAAATAAAACATCATAAGAGAATTTGCATTTGTAGCTATTTTGCAAGAATTTTGCAAAGAATTTGAAAATTCTCTTTGCTATTATTCTTGAATAGGCAGAAGAATAAGTAGAATAGAAATATTTACACGATTTGTAGTATAGTAGTAGTAGCAGCAGCGGTTGTTTCTTTGGTAACTTCTGCTACCTTCGTTGTTATCGTTGCTATTGATATACTGACAAGTCTGTATAAGTAGTCGTCGTCAAGCAGGGCAATTACCCCACCTTATCTTCAGCAGAAGCGAGACTCAAGCATATCTGAAATAGAGTAGAACACATTTATTGGGTTGGTACTTAACGTTAGTGAAAGAAAAAAACATGATTTAGGGCAAACAACTTCTTAAAATAGCTCGGGGTATGTATTTGAGCCACAAAAAGAAATAAGAATATAACATACAAAACAAATTCGTAATTTATTAAAATTATCTGTGCTTCCAGTGAAAGTAGACAAATCGCTTGATGGCAATTGATAGCAACTCCAGATTAGGAGTCAAGGCGATCTTAAGAATAATTAATTCTCTGAAACTGACATCGTATAAGTTTGTGTATCTATGATGTATGAATGTATATGCGTGCGTGTGGTATAGTACAGTACAGTCTAATTATCACGTGATAGTTCTTTGTCGCAAAGTAACTCCGTTGTTACATAGGATCTATCCTCTTAGGCACGAGATTTCAAACATTTTTTTTGTCTTTATAATTACTGTACCTAATAATTAAAGGCTTCAAAATATCTAAATTATAGACCCAAAATGACGCTTCTTCGGTTCTCCCTCTCACTCCTCCCCCCCCCCCTCTCTCTCTTTCACTAACCCTAACCCTAAATCCCCAAAGCGAAACCTTCGGTACCAGCACACTTGCCACAAAGTGTATTTTGAAATTTTGGTCCCATCTCAACAATCGCAGCAAGGGATGATATAAATCTATTTTCTTCCACCCGCTGGATTTGGACAACCTATTAGTTTGCGGATATTGTTATAGTTTGACATCATTTTATGTGCCTTGCATAGAGATTTCATTTTTATCTTTTCATTTTGTCTAGAGAATGTTCACTCATGGTATATCTATATATAGATATATATATATATATATATATATATACTCTGTGTGTGTGTAGGTGAATGCCTGGCAGGTTGACTGGCTACAAATACCAAGAATCTAAATGTCTCTCACAGACGCACTCAGCCGTCTTAAGTAAATGAATTAAACAAAAAATACGTCGAGGCACATCTTCCTTGATATAATCTCTTGAAATGATGAGATAAAACTTTCGTCATGGACACCTTTGATTGAAGCTTTTTCTAGTTCTATCAGAACAGCTCTGTGAATTAAACAAGTTTTTTGCACCAGGTAGATCATTTAACGAGAAGTGAGTGACAAATATGCTTGACTGGAACATAGCAACTAAAGAAAATCAGTTACGACAAGCTGAAAGTGAGTCACCAGAAGACAGTAAAGGCCCTTGGATTGACCGAATCGTTTCAGTGACTGAAATAAATGTCCTGCACCCGCCGAGATCGACTCTGCCTTTCATCGTTGCGGGGTCGATAAAATAAAGTACCAATCAGTCACTAAAATTAAATGCTTTCGGTTAACCCCCATCCCCTCAAATTACGGGTTTTGTGCCTAAGTCGCGATTATGCCTAAATGCAATTATGACAGGTGGTGATTTAGCAGAATTGTAAAGGTTTTGCAAAGCAATAATGTACCGCCACGCAACGTTGAGTTCGAATTGTGTGACGGTCATCTTTGCCTTTCTTTCTTCCAGAGTCCATGGAAAGAAAGCAGCAATTAAATACTGAACTCAATACAATTGTCTCTGTCCCTACGGTTTGTTCCTAAATTAGAAACAATTATTTTTATAATTATTGCTCGTGGAAAAAATATTGCAAATATCATATTGCATAATAACAATTGAACACAGGCTGTAACAGCTTACGGATCTTAGAGGTATAGGTCAGTTGTCAGTTTTAAAAAAAAGTCATCCTATCTACTCGGCTGTTTCCTTGCTTATTCCGTTCTCCTAATACATTATTGTTGAGTTTACTAATTAGCCTAGCTGGGCATTGAAATTTTGTTATTTTATTAATCTTTTTGTAATAATAAACGATTAGATGTGGCCACACGATCAAACATAAAGTGCTAAAGAGATTTATTCAACCATGCAAGATTTTATTTGTCGGTCTTGGGCTGCTAACAATAGTCTGATTGTAATTGCTGTTGATATTACTGCCGTTAATGTTGCTTAATGTGTTGTTTTTTTTGTGTGTTCGTCGCTGCTTGTTTGAGTATGTAATTATTGGTTAGATTCATTCTTTACATAAAATTGAAAATCGAAATTTAATCATTCATTCGATTTTGATAAAGTTTTCTTCCTAAACATTTCTCTCGAATTAGGAATATACTGCAAAAAACGTTGACAATATTAATAACAGCAACAACAACGACAATAATAATAATTGTAGAGATACCCTACAATCTAGATGTAATGCAAAAGTCAGCATTACTCGGAACTGCACGCATATTGCGTAAAGTACTGTCTGAGGTCCTTGTTGTGACTTGACAGACAGTACAAACCCCTGGTAGAAACAATATCGTCAATCAACAACTTCACGATATTGTATACGGTAAGACGTCTATAATAATAACTCATTTCGGATCAGTCATCACCTGCTACAAGGACCGCTGCTGGAACAAACTCTCAAAAAAAAAAAAAACAATCTACTAGGTATCCAGAACCAAAATAACCCTAACCCTAACCCTGTAGTGACACCACCAAGAGAGGATTATAGAGATGTGCTGAAAGCTTTCTATACAACCCAACTAAACCCAAACAATAACTTCATAGTACAAACATGCACTTCATGGAGAAACTTAATAGGCAACGAAGTACGCAGATATATAGATGCAAATAAATGAAGTAATGTACGTAGAAACATCATTAAGAATAAAAGGTTAAACGTCGCTGAAATTAGCCAAATTAGGACACAAATATCTCATGGTAGACCGAATGAAAACAGCAACAATACTGATGAAACAGGTAACAGATGCATAGAACCCAATGTTGTGATGGGTGTTGTGCACCGAGAACTTTCAGCGACTCCCTTTTGTATCTGAACATTCAGGTACGCAAGATTTTGTTCACCATTAAGAGTCATTAGTTATTTTTCCGAAACACTTTTAGATTCCAACAGTAGATTCCAACAATATATGTTTGTTTCCTCATGCATTTGGAATGGCACTCTTAAAACATTCCAGAGACCTAGGGCAATTTGTGTTGATCAGAAATACATTAAGAATATTTTGGTGTGTTTCATTTAGGTATTTTGTTATTCTCTTATTTGTTTATACCGAATATTACGCATTTGTCTTGGTAATAATTCACAGAATTTCACCAATCACCGTAAAGTTATAAGTGCTTTTCGTTTTGCTTTGCTCCCCTCTAACTTACATCTATAAGAGAAAAAATGTTGTAATTATTGGCATTTATGCTGATATCTCTGTGCGTCTATCACACACACACACACATGCGTATACATATATCCATATTCATATATGTAAATTACTTATCTATTACATACGTGCATGTTTATATATATATATGCATGTATGTATGAGTATTTTTGTTCGTGTGTGTATGTGTGTGTGTGTGTGCGCGCGCGCGTATATCTGACTCAGGGGTTGCATGCGTACATGCACACACATACACAATTACCTCTGCTGTTATATATAGATATTAATGAACGAGTGACGGTGAGTGGGGTTCAACCATTCTGCTGACATTAATGCAGGATGTATTTATAATTACATTTGTTCGAGGATTTTTTCCCCCTTTAAGTTAATGCTGTGTCTTAGAAAATGATATGAAAAATCTCCATTGCTGAATGAAATAAACAATCTATAAATGTATTTAGTATAATTACAGAAGTATATTATGAATCGTAATCACTGATTCTACTGATACCGTACTAATATTACATACTAATACACATGCATTCATATACAGAAGCACACAAGCACGTACACACACACATATTCATATACACATATATATCAGTCTGTTTGTATGTATGTATTTATATATATATATATATATATATATATATATATATATATACATGTACACACACACACACATGCATGCACACACACACACACACACACACACACACACACACACACACACACACTATTTATGCGTGATTTTGTGTGAAGTTATATGAAAAACAATTTAACATTAAATTAAAGGATCACTCAATACCTTTAACCAGAGTACATTTTCATTAATTTTTGAAAGGAAAGTGTTGACTGTGCTTCCCAAATTTTCTCTGACAGTCACCAGACTTTGTTTACTTTGGTTTTCTTGGGCTGTAAACACAATATTTTTGGAAGTCAGTTAATTTGGTATGTGGAGTAATGAGAATTAGATGTCGTGTAGGCAGTCAGGAGAAATGGTTATTACGGAAGGAGTGTTGGTGAAGGAGAGGGGTGGAAAGTATGTGTTTTCTTGGTATCTGTAGAGAGGAAGGATAGTGGAGAGAGTTTTCCTGGTTTGGTAGTGAAATTTGTTGTTTCTTCTTGTTTTCCTAGTTAGGCATGTATTCAAAGTAAATTTGTTTGTGTAAATCCACAAATTTACTCCCTAAGAATATATAGAATAAGTGCAGTGGATAAGAAACGGAATGGTAAGAATATTTGAGCGTATAGAACAGGCAAATGGTAAATGGGTTGTACGATATCCCTCGATTTAAAAGAGCATTTTGCCAAACTTGTGCTTGTGATCGCCTTTCTAGAACACTACGCATCATCAATTGATGGAACACTCTGTCGTATATGCATACATGGGCCCGTTTTTTCGGTTTTAATGGCGTATGTTCCCCAGCTGGACGGGATGCCAGTCCATCGCAGCGTTACTCATTTTTGCCAGCTGAGTGGACTGGGGCAACGTGAAATGAAGTGTTTTGCTCAAGAACACAACGCGTCTACATATATATAGTAGTGGCGCTCCGTCGGTTACGACAGCAAGGGTTCCAGTTGATCCGATCAACGTAGCAGCCTGCTCTTGAAATTAACGTGTAAGTGGTTAAGCACTCCACACACACGTGTACTCCTGACGAGATTCAGCGTGACACAGTGTGACAAGGGTGACCCTTTGAAATACAAGTGCAACAGAAACAGGAAGAATGAGTGAGAGAAAGTTGTGGTGAAAGAGTACAGCAGGGTGCGCCACCATCCCCTGCCGGAGCCTCATGCAGCTTTAGATGTTTTCGCTCAATAAACCGCGATCCCTCGACCGCGAGTCCGCCGCCCTAACCACTGGACCATTGCACCTCCACAATATGTGTGTGTGTGTGTGTGTGTGTGTGTGTGTGTGTGTGTGTGTGTCAATGAAATACTTGTCAAATCATTCCATCATTTGCAATCCAACAAACGAATTCTCCTCTAAGTTCTCTCATATAGATGTTATGGTTATTTTGGGTTTTTGTTTACTTTCTCTTTTGTTTTGGATATTTCAATCTACAATATCGCCATCCTCATCGTCTTAATTATCGCCACTCTCCTCACTACCATCTCATCATTACTGTCCGTCACCATTGTGATCTTCATCGTGAAAATTAAACAATATGAACACTATAAAATAGAAATTACAAGAAAGTTAGTTCAAATTACAGCGAAATATTTCTTTGCAATCTTTTATTGCCGTAATTAATTCTATGCAATGTTTGTTTCATTGGTTGTACATGTTAATATTTGGTTGTTACTAACACTGATTTTTGTTGTTAAAGCTTGTTGTTATTGATGTTGCTGCTTTTCTTGTTGGTATTGATAGTGTTTCTTTCGTATCGATGTGGATTTTCCTGGTTGATAATGTTGTTGTTGATGTTGCAGGCGTTGCTAGAGGTTTTGTTGTCAATATTGTTTCAGATGTTGTAGTTGTTATCTAGTATTGTTGCTGTTGATGCAGCTATTGTTGCCCGTCTTATTGTTGAAGTGATGGCTCTTGTTTATATTCGTGTTCTTCATGTGACTGTTGTTCATATCGACGTTTATTTGGAGCCGTTATTGTCGTTGTTGATCCTTCTCTTATTATTCATGTCGCTGTACGTTTGTCTTGATGCTTCATGTTAGTTGCCTATTGTAAGCGTTAGTGGTTGTTTTTGCTAAGGTTGATATTGTTGTAACTATTATTGGTCTACGTGTTGTTATTATTATTATTATTGTCTATTGTATATGAAATGAAATATGAAAATAATTAAAAGAACAATGAAGAAACCATCATTTCTTTCTAGTTGCCAATTCTTTGAGAACCGTTAATCCAATTTTCGATTGGAAATCACGCAAAGATATTCAATCGCATTCTGTCCTTTCTTCGCTTCTCCCCTTCCTTCCTTCCATCTCCTCTTTCTTCCTCTCTTTTTGATTTATTTATTTACGTTCATTCTTTAATTTCTCTTTGTTTGCAGAGATTCTTTCTCTTAGCTTATATTTCTCTAATATAAGAATTATATATAATTTATATATATTGCCATATATATATATATATATATATATATATATATATATATATACCTCAGTCTCTAAAAGATGTTCCTGTTATTCTTCTACTTCATGGTTATATCATTTCACCATTTATTTTATTTTATAATTGTTTAATTCCTATAAAAACCATTCATTTCTGAACTCTATCGAACATTCTCGGACACCAAGCTTGACGCTCATAACTCTGACATTTTAAAGCATCATTGAATTCTCCTACTTGCTTCTTTGTGTGTATATCTACATTGATAGATAAGAGATGTATATGTGTGTGTGTATGTGTGCGTGCGCGTGTGTTTGTGTGAATGCGCGCGCGCGCCCATATTAACTTCTAATAAGTTTAGCCAAAACAAAAAGCCTGGTGGCAAACATAATTTGGAAATATTCAATAGAGTATCATCTACTTAGATGAAATCGTAGTCAGGGGTATCTTTATAGAGAAATTAGTCCACACGGAAAATCTCCCGCCCATCCCGCAGGGAAAGTTAAGAGACAGGAAGTATATCTCTTATATATGTTTGATATCTGTTATATATCGTATATATGTTTAATATCTCTTACAATATAGACATCACTTCAAATATTGCTAGGTACTTCCAATTTCTTGTAAGTCTGGCAAACTTCATATACGGAAATAGCACGTAGCGTCCCAAAACAGATAATCGAGATTATTTCCAATTTCTAGCAATGACGAATAGTTCTCCTTGGCCATGTTGAAATAGCCGGCGAGGAAAATAACATCAAATAACTGCTGGAATAAAGAGGAAATAGCAAAGTATAGTACAGCTTTTTAACGAAAGTTAATTTTCGATAAATGTTTTACTGGCATTCTAGGTGTTCTAACGTAAACTTGTTACCAGTTCAAATTTACTTGAGACATATTCGAACCCCGTAAGAAAGCCTTTTGACCTGGAGAAAAATTCTCGCTGTAGACAAAAAAACAATTCAGTTCGGAGCGCCCTCTACCCAGATCGATGAATGCATGAATTTCAGAGTAACCTCCTCCTCAGTGCGATGCTTCACACCAAGAACGATTAAAATTACATGACTTGCATCGACCAACGAAGTGAACCATTACTAATGTCTAATTATGTAGTCGATATTTATTCCCAGCCAGTCTTCTTTTTTGCGTTTATGTATTTGATTTGTAAGATTCCGGATGTGAAATCGTGTGTTGAAACAGATATTGTTATATTTCGAGACGGTCATACTTTTGCCACTTAACCAGTTTTATTATTATTATTTCAGTGTTCTTTGTCTAAAATCTTTCGTCATACATCCTGTGACCTCTCCCGCGACTCTCCATTTCACGTGTCACCGCCTGTTCTATTTAGTTAATTCTGTCTTTTTGTGGCGTGAGAGACAGAAAGATAGAATGAACTAAACAAAACAGTGAGCATAATCCTTCCGTATAGGCATTTTTATGCAGACCGCTTCCTGATTATATTATCTTTCGAACGCTTTGTGCAATTACGGAAAATCCAGGGACAATATTGACATGCTTTCATTTAATACTTGTTAACAAATCGCTTTGGCTACATATGGTTTACACTCTATTAGTTCTTTTACAGTTCAGACCCGATCAATAGACATTTTGGTCAAAGGTGTTCTTGTCATCACCACCTTTTTATCTTCTGGACATAGTGTATCTAAGATTCCATTATATTATGTGGCATTTGTTGCTGTTGCAGCTGCTACTGTTGTTTATATCTTGCTATATCGAGCAGACTTTTGTATCGAAAACGATTTAACCTTCGTTATTCTCATTTTTCTATTCAGATTCTGTGTTTTTACTACATTTTTTTTTCCACTTTGGGACACTTCCGACGTTGGTGTTTATTTTTTCCGCCTTATCTAAGAGCACGATACTTGTCGACACTTAAAAGTAACCTGAGAGGGTTTCAAACTGGAATCGTACGTGTATCAGGTATTCAGTTTATTATGAGATGTAATTAATTACCTATAGCTTGGTTATGGTTACAATATTTGATTGATTACTTCGTATATATACGGAGTGAATGAAATGGTTACAGCTCTGAATCGAAACTGGATAGCTGATTCATTTGTTCGCTGATGTAGGATGCATCTTCTAATAAAAGTGAAAGCAAATAAAATTGATCAAAGCAGGAAGAATTTGCGAATTTATTTCAAAACTGGCAATGGTTCTTGCATGATACCATTTCTATAAGGAACTGTTGTCGCTGTAATATTACTTAGGTGTAAATCGCTGTTGTCTCTGATGGCGGCTGGTCGGTAGCAATGCTGGTGATGATCGTGGCGATGCTTCTCATCAAAATGACGTCTATCATCCTTGGTTCAAATAATATATTTTTTGATGCTGAAATGTTGTGTATTCGGAGAAGTAAGGATAATGAAATTAGTTTGTTTTTTTTACTTTTGTTTTTCATCTAAACTTTTATTGCGAAACCACAAGTAATGTTATATAGGATTCCCTAAAGGGAGTAATTTTGATAAGAAGGACGGAGAGTTAGATATTTCGAGTTTAATGTTCGCAAATTACATTTTGTGACATGAAAACTGGAGGGAAAAGGTAGAGTATGGAACTTTAAAGAAGGATGAAAGCGGGGTAGAATTTTGAAGATTAAGAAATGAGAAAGAAGAATAAAATGGCTATTTTGCAACGAACGTCATACATTAAGCTGTTAGTTCAGTGTGGTGCACTTAATGGTTCGTTTAATTTCAACACAAGTATTTGACTGGGTGATTTTATAACAGTAGCGAAAATAGAAAAAGAGAGCCTGAAGTAGAGAGAGAGAAGGACAGAGTTAAAGAGAGAAATATAAAGATAAAGCGAGAGCGAGAATAAGCAAACAGATAGAAAACAGAGAGAGAGAGAGGAATGAAATATAGGAACAACTTAGCAATGACAGAGTCGTGTTATAGAAAATTAACTATAAACAGTTAACTTATATTTCGTATTGCCGAGAATTGGGTTTAGCTGAAGAAATTCTACAGATTTAACGATGGATTAGATAAGCTATAAAACTTAGTGATCTCATCTTTTAACGTTTCAACGTCACTGAAATAAATCCCCTTGGAGCGCCTTCTCTGGTCTTAGTTTCGAGTTAACCGACCAGAAATAGGTGCTAACAATGGCAGATCAATATCTTAACTGCTAGCAGCTGTTTAGTTCAAAACAGCATGTTATCCGCATCACTCGCTCTATTACAACTCCTATATATCTCTGTCAACAACTCATTCCAATTCTCTCTCTCACTCTTGTTCTCTTCCTTTTTTTGCTTTCTCTCTTGTCTTCAATGATCACCCCACCCACCCACCCGCCCATCTTTTATCTTTTAGTTTCAATTACTTTCAATTCATCATTTTCTACAAAATAATCGTATTTGACAACGTAGAGAAAATAATATTCCGTTTAATAAGATAATGTTATTTGTGGTTTGCATGTGTTTCTATCGTCGTTGTTATTGTTTGTGTTGTCATTTTTTTCCTGCTGTTGTAGTTTTGTTTTTATTGTTTTTGTCTGTCGTTTCTTGATGCAGCTGTATTTTATACCTCGCTTAATCGATCCTGTTTAAATCATTGGGTTTAAAAGAGAGTGGGAGTGAGAGAAAGAAGGAGAGAGAGAGAGAGAGGATGAGAGAGAGAGAGGATGAGAGAGAGAGAGGATGAGAGAGAGAGAGAGGGCATAAGAGATTTCCATAATAAATTTGTCATATCTTTTATGAACATGGAATGTTTTAACCTCGGCGAGTTTGATAAAACCAAGCTTCTTACTGTCAACTCCACACCATTACAGATTACTATCACATTGTTATAAAAGGATATGATTAATTAGTATGCAATATATACAGGGTCAGGAGAGGTTGTGGGGGGTAGTTTTGGAAACGGAAGAGAAGTGATACTATTGAGGCCAGCAAAAGCTATTAAATACATTCAATAGATTTGGCAGAATATAATCATCACAAATTTATAGTTATGAAAGAAAATTGTGTAGTGTCATGAACAGATCAATGCTATGTCAACTATTAACATTTGCTTACTTATGCTGAAGAAAAATAACTGATAGACCAAAACAGCCGGATAGGGAAAAAGAAGGGACATATTCGATCGGAAATTTGCCAAAGAGGGTTTTATGGGAAGTTGCAATGTTTAAAGAAATGTTTTCGTCTGTTTTGTTTGCTAAGAAGCACACATGTGTTGGTAGATAAATAATATTTTAAATAAGAAACGTTATGAGAAGCAAGTCATAACGTAGAAAATATATAGAGAGAGAGGGACAAAAGAAACACTAACAGATATGCCTGAAACGTAACAAAACAAAGTATTGAGAAGGGAGGAATTAAATCAATAGAGACTGAGTGAACACACTTCGTTGAGAATAACAGGTATCAATGCAATGTTCCCTGTAAAAATGAACATCTCTCTACATATGTAAGAATTGTTGCAGTGAGTCTTTTGCTAGATAGCTAAGCGGAGATCAGAGACAATATTACAAACTTTGCTGCTGTCATTTTGTAAAGCAGCTTTATAGGAGACAAACTATTACATTTGAATAAATGTCGGCAAAGTTCCGGGAGCAAAACATGCTATAGTACGAGCAGTTCTGGTAAACATTATTGCTTCCTCCTAATCCCAAAAGATAAACCCGTTATTGGTAATGAGTTCTGTTTCTTTTATTTTTTTATTTTTTCATATATTTATTTCATATATTCGTGTTGGTTTAAATATTTCTTATTCGTTATGAAGTGAATACCAAACGATTTGAGGGTAATTTGACTCCATTGTTGTTGACTTCTTTACATTCATCAAGAATTACATAACAATGGAGCCGCCATGCCGGTGCTCGACTAACAAGAATTATCAGTCAAATTTCCTTCCAATCATTTTCCTTAAATAAACACCCAAAAAACTCCTTTAATAACTTTAAATATCAGATCCAGTTTGTATTGACATTATTGTCTTTGCTTGCTGCTTTAACTTTTAAGCACCTCTTGAGGAAGATTCATCTGCGAATTGGACTAATTTTGGTTTCCAGATCGCTGTGTCATTGCATTTCTAAGAACCTAACGGATTTGTATTTACTTTGCACAACATAACTTTGTTATATTTATTTAAAGATCGCCAAGCAGAAGATGTCAAGTATTCGGAGCTGATAAATTTAAAAACGTAGATCACCTGTATACAGCAAATCACTTTGTTTATCATCAGAGAATGGAATACAATTACTGGTGGTGGCAAATATTGCCCAGGGACGCTTGCTGTACGACGAATTAACAGCAAAGCGAGAACTGAGATATTCAATGTAGCGATGAAATAAATGTAAATGAATAAGAAATACACACGTACTAATGAGAAAATATCTATCACTAGAATGAATAACTTAGGATCATAAAGTCAAGGATGGAAAACCTCGGTATTTTTTAAATGACTTTTAGCTTTAATTGCTAATTTTAATAAATCCATAATCGAGGATTATTTTCCCTGCCGAATTAGTTATTAATCTAATGTTTGTCTCCTCGCTATGGATTTGATGAATTTAAATTTGAAGTTGTCTCCCCTGTCCTTGATGTGAATTACTATGACAATAATTATTTTTAACTCCTCTCTAGTAAAGATGTATTTATAATGGTAATATTTATTTTTTTGTGTTTGCAGGTAGCAAAATCTGTACAGCCACGACGTCATATACGTCCCATCCTTACAGCTGGCAAACAATTACTTCTCCTTATTATCCAGACAATTACCTTGAGTAAGTAATTCTAGCTTAATTGTTTTCTGTCTGTTCTCATGTATACTCTATACATACACACACTCATGCATGCAAACACACCCACATACACCCAATACACAACAGAGTGGCATTTTCATTGTCGCTCGTATTTTTGCGAGCAACAACTGACAAATGGCTGCCCGGTGATTACGATCTTCTCAAAAATCTAGGAAACATTGACTCAGAATACGGGCAGCATCCGGACTACGTCTTGCACAACGGAATCACTGCTTTGCTGTGTCCCTCCTCTCAAATACGGAATACTTTCTTGACACAGAGTACTTTCGCTGTTTCGCTATTCACGAAACGTTTATTCTCAGCTTGAATAAAAAGTAAGCCACGTTTTGAACCATGAAGAATGTGTACAGGATTTTTGCAGAATTTTCAATTCTTTTAAACAGTTTTTGCAATTGTCTGGTAATACAGATAAGACTTGCCCAAATGCATAAACAAAATTAACATTGATTTTGTTTTTTCACCGTTGTTACAAACATCTCTGACCGAATTGGTCATGATTTTGTTTGCGCGTCGTTCGAAAGATTGGTGAGGGATTGTTAAATTGGAATTATATTTGTTATTAATTGTCTCTTGAGATACTTGTTTTTGCTGCCTTACGGCAGTTTTGTTACTGCTGCCCCCCTCCCCTTGTTTGAAAGGGGAAGTGCATTATGTGTTTTTTTCATAATGTATGAAGGTTTGAATTATTCAGACGTAACAACGTCTGAGGAGGAATTGCTGAAAGGTTTTGAAATTGTAGACCAGAAGATTGAAAAGATGAAGGTGGAAAAAAAAATTATTTTATAGCTGCGGCTGAGGAAAAAAGTGAGGAAATTTATTTTAAGAAGGCAGACATAAAAAAGTTCAAGGAAATCCTGTGAAGAAATCCAACCAACCTCTCAATTCTGCATCAGTATTGAACGAAACTCCGCGCATAGAATTTGAAAGAGATCGAAAGAGGTGGAAATCTTTGGTGCCAAATCAGGAGAGTACGTCGGATGTGGCAGCACTTCCCAGCCATGCGTTTGAATGGCTTCCTTGATCATATTGGCGATATGAGGGCGGGCACTGTCGTGCAGCAGAAGAACTCCATGCTGACGATTAGGTATTTTCTCTTGAATAGCCGTGTTGAGTTGTTCCATCTGTTGAACGTAGTGTTCCGCGTTGACCGTTTGGTTCCGTTCAAGCAATTCGTATTGGATAATCCCTTCTCAGTCCCACCATACGAACAACATCATTTTACGCGGATGAAGATCTTGTTTCACGCGCGGTGTCACTTGTTTACCGAGGCTAAGCCATTCGTTACGATGTTTCATATTGATGTACAGGCACCATTTTTCGATGTCAGTAACAATTCAGTAAAGAAATCGTTGCTTGTATCCATGAGTTGAGCGGTGACGAGCAAGCAAACCATTTGGCTCATTGATTTTTGTTGTCACTTAAAGCATGCGGAACTCATGCACCATACTTCTGAACCTTTCCCATCGAGTGAAGATGCTTCTCTATAGCAGTGTGGGAGCATTCCATTTTCTCTGTCAGTTCCCTTGTCGTTTGACGAGAATTTTCGTGCAAAAGTTGGTTTAATCGCTATTCATCGAACTCAACTGGACGGCCAGAACGAGGTGCGTATTTGAAGTCAAAATTTCCATTTTTTAACTTGGCGTACCAATCACGAGCAGTTCTTTCAGCTATGGCACCCTCTCCATACACAGCACAAATGTTGCGAGCAGCTTTTGCGGCCTTAGAACCTTGATTAAAAGCAAAAGGAAAGAGGTGTCGAAAATGCTCGTTTTTCTTAATTTGACATTACATTTTAATGATCTGAAAATAAACAAAATTTAACTAAAATTAACTAGAAAAAAAATATTCCAAAATGATTAAAAAATAGAATTCTCGCAAAAAATAGATTCCAAAATTTTAAAACGCAATAAATTCCAAAATTTAAAAAAACGGCTGGAACTTAGAAACAGCTGTAAGGCTACCTTTCTTTTTATAAATGACCTATAAATTCCACACAGCCTTGTGTCTCATTTTATTAAACATTTACATGCTCAGACACAACCGCATTAGACTCCTTACATGTATTATGATCGAACCGAGAGTCTAATTACGGTCCTCCGGTAACACTTACATAGCCTTACCTGCCATCTTGGGTCTTCTGAATACCAATACCTTTTATATATTGTATCGCTCTCTCTCTAAAAAGATAACGATATGATCGTCTTGTTATTTCTATGATCTTTTGCAGTAGTTTATCCTGTAACTGGCTAATCACAACTGATGATGCTCTGGAAATCGTTAAACTAAAGGTGCTTGATACAGAAATGGAGAATTCTACTGACTGTTCTAAGGATGTTGTTCATGTATACGACGGTAAGGGGTTACTTGGCACATTTCATTATCTATTGATGTCTTCCTCTGTGCGTTGTGTGTGTGTGTGTGTGTGTGTGTGTGTGTGTGTGTGTTTCACATGTTCCAACCATTGGACGTGCGACGAAGCTAATCAATCATATGTGTCTACTTATTTAATATCTGATACTCTTGTCATAGCCTTTTCGTTGAGCTGCTAAGTTACAAATCCATAAACAAGCAGACACCAATTGTGAAATGATAAGAGACAAACACAAAGACAGTGTGTGTGTGTGTGTGTGTGTGTGTGTGTTTGTGTTTGTGTACACATTGACTCAAGCGCATAAACACACATACAACACACGCACAAACATACAGATAAAAATTCATCCAGCGATTAGAAAGTTTTTAAAAATTTTCTAAAAGAACAATAAACAAAAAGGAAGACATCCTACTACAGATAAAGATATAAAGAATGACAGAACAGCAAAAATTTAACGCTTCGTCACTGAATGTCAAAATGGTAACATTCTAAATTATTTAAGATGCATTTTTTCCCCTCCAATTTGAAATGTTATATTCTATCAACAATTTTTACCATTTCATTTCTTAAAGTATCTTTTACTTTGATTTCTTTTGTTTGTTTTTTTGTTTTTTTTTTCTTGCTAATATTGAGAAAATTTGACAGCCATAAGTTTTGCTTTCGAATTTATTTTTCATTAGCAATGATATGAAAAGTATTTACTCTCGGGAAAATAAAAAAATAACTTCATTGTTTCGTGATATATTTATTCTGTCGAAAGAAATCATGGAACTGATCTCACCAAAGATGTATTGCCTTACTCTGTTATCATGTCGCGTTGTAACCACGTCGCAATAAAATTACCAGTGACATTTTTACCTCAATAGAATTAGCTACGATGATTTTAAATCTGAGATTATACCAGACACTGTTGAAAAGCCTTTCAACTAAATATGTCACCGCTTATTAGATATTTTATCGGTGATTACATCAGCTAACAAGAGCCAAAGAAGACCGAAATCTTGAAAGTCTGATGGCCAGACTGATATGTTCGGGTTCACAAATTTAACAATTCAATTCTTGATCGACAGCAAAATAAATGAGCTAATTTGTTAATTCTTACTTTCTTGTAGGTGGCACTCCACGTAGCCCCAAACTAGGGTCGTGGTGCGGAAGTGACACCCCCGAATTTATCAGCACAGGCAGAAAGATGTATATAACATTCATCACAAATGATAAAGCACATTTTCGTGGATTTAAAGCTAAATTTATTTCAGAACAAAAAGGTAGGCAGCATTTTTTTTTTATATTACCTGATTGTGCTTAATCATCTTTTTCAGATAGATCTTCTACAAAGAGCCATTCAAGATTCACCCCCCCCCACACACACACACACAAACATACACATGCACTCATTATGCATATACGTGCCTGTGTGTAATTGATATATATATATATATATATATATGTGTGTGTGTATGTGTATGTATATATATATATATATATATATATATATATATATATATATATATATATACATACACATACACACACAGACAGAGCGGGAGAAAGTGAGTGAGAGAGTTGGAAGAAATGGAACCTAGGAACGATTGACAGAAAAACAGAAATAAATATCAAAATCCTCTCCTCAGCTACAGAAAACAAATTCCTCATAGTTTCGGCGTATTTAAATTCTAGAGATTTTAAACTCCCTGATAATAACGAATCTGAGAAGTGTGGCTTATTATTCTATGCGCGTAGTCTTTTCGTCACACCATGTTAAAGGAATTTATGGTATACTTCTTTTATGGTAGCCATCAATGAGCTTTTATCCCTAAAGGTCCTGGCTGGTTTGTCTCTCAAGAAGGTAGGTTGCCATTCATTTGGTTTCAATGAAGCGGCCATATTTGGATGACGATTTCCAAAGTATCTTGGTTGTCCATATTGAACAAATCTATGTTTGGTTCTTATTTCATCAGTCTCTATAAATCGATGTGCTAAGTTACTGCTTCAACATACATGAATGCACCACAACGTCATTTTTCATAGCTTACACACAGACACAAAATCATAGAAAGAAGAGCACTAGCAACGCGCGCGAGCGCGCGCCCGTGTAGTCAACCATAGCCAATATCGTCCAAACTTACTTTCTAATCGTGCCTCACACTAGTATGGAACTCGAGTAATCCCTACGATCATTTATCTAAATCGACATTAGCATTGAATAAAATATCATTTTTATTGTTTGTATTCTGGTTTTCTTCGTTTCGATTTACTGAACTAGAAACATGTGTAAAATTTAATTTGTGCGAGCGTCTTGCAATACCATATTTAAGAATTATTATATTTCGTATAGTCCTATCTTCACTAATTATCGCTCATGTTCTCTACACTTTTGTAAAGTAAACTGGAAAGATAAATATCAAGCGGCATTTAGGCTCTAATTACTATCAATTAAGCATGACCTCGCTCCAATCCTCTCGTATCTAATGCAAAGACTTAACAAAGTGATGTGAAGTATTTACATGCTCGAGAATGAAAATTACAATCTATAATAGTACAGTTTCAGCGAAATGGCCCTTGTCATGAATACATTTGCAAATTATATTATATGCCTGAATATGAGTAGAGAATTTGGAATCTATTGTTAGATAAAGTTAATTGTATTCCCGGTGCAACTAGCAATAACATTGCTTCGTTTACGCTGTGTTTAATGTACTGAATACGGCTGTTCATCATACACATACATGCACCACATTTGACACATACATACGCATATAGATACATACATACATGCAGATGCATACATATATATATATATATATATATATATATATATATATATATATATATAGAGAGAGAGAGAGAGAGAGAGAGAGAGATGCATAAATATACAGCGTTTATTATCTAATATATATATATTAGATGTGGAGCGAGAGGGATAAAACGAGAGTCTGAGACTCTTGTAAATACTTGGAACGCACTGTTTAAGAAAAAAAAGTAAAAAAAGAAACATTATAGGCGCAGGAGTGGCTGTGTGGTAAGTAGCTTGCTTACCAACCACATGGTTCCGGGTTCAGTCCCACTGCGTGTGTTTGCCCCCCCCCCCCCGCCAACATCGCTTGACAACCGATGCTGGTGTGTTTACGTCCCCGTAACTTAGCGGTTCGGCAAAAGAGACCGATAGAATAAATACTAGGCTTACAAAGAATAAGTCCTGGGGTCGATTTGCTCGAATAAAGGTGGGGCTCCAGCATGGCCGCAGTCAAATGACTGAAACAAGTAAAAGAGTAAAAGAGAGATTGTACATTAGCAAATGAGAATATTTCATTGTGAAACTTCTAGAACAAATGAGATAGAGTCTGTAATCTGTGGTGTAAATGTTCTAGAAATATCACAACTGTGACGCATCTATTTATGGTTTTTAGCTGAGGAAGAAGCGTAATTAAGATACCTTGTGAAATCTTTGTTATAATTACAAGATTAACTTTTCTGAAGCTCTTAGAGATTCTAATCCATATGCTATTAATTAAGAATTATAATTGTTGTTAAGTGGGTTTTTTTTGTTTTTAACGTAAATAGCTAATTAAACTGTTTAAAGTATTTTAAATGAAAATATACGAAAGATACTTCGAATCTCGTGCAGAAATTGGAGCTAGTAGTCAGCTGGGTGGGTTGGGGTTCTGCATAGGTTCACCGATTTCCCATCGAGCCAATTAATGAACCGCTGTGAGTTCGTTCAACCTACTAGAAACAGAAACCAAATAGCCTTCGAATGATATTTCACAATATAAATAAATAATACAAAAATGGTGGTAACTGACTGTCTATGAACACGTGATAAATTTGCATTATACAACACATTCCTGTCTATATGATAATGTCCCATTCAGAAGAGTCACCTCAAATTATTTTTCACTAAAATGAGAATTATGGAATGGATTCAGGAATATGGCGTCGGTTGCTGATGTTTAGCTCCGGCTCAGCTCTCGAGTATATATAGACATTCACACACACACACACACACACACACACACACACACACACATGGATATACATCTACGTATACAAGTATGCGTGTGTATCTATATATGTAAAAACGCATGCACACATACATATAATCTAGAATTCCTGTGAAGCTCTCCATTAACCGTATCTGCGTTGCATTTTTATAGCCTCTAAAGCACATTTTTCAAGTTTGGAAATACATAATTGTCACATCCACCTGTTCTGCTCCATCGATCAGGATCAATACAGCAGAGAGCTCGAAAATCGATACAAAAATATATTCTATTTTTCACAAAATATAAGGTGGAATTAGTACTCGTGAAATTAGTACTTATGTTCAACAATGCTCAGAAATATCAATACACACATCTCTTCTCTGTACCCCTCAATCTTCATATAAATACATTCAGACATACCTACATGCATACTTACATATACAGATACGTGCACACATACATACGTACAAACATGCATACGTGCACAGATATATAATTCTTTGTTGGAATCTCGAAGAAGGAATCATTACATACCTTACAGCGTAATTATGAAAATCCTTCGGCCGACAGTTTTCAGAGTGGAGTGCCGTTGTATTGTTTGTGAAATTAGTCGCACCCCAATGGGATCTAGTTTCGGTGAAGACAGGAATGTGAATTGACAATAGGCTCCCTATATTACTGGTAAGAAGCATATGTCAGAATTTCTGTTTGCACGCTTCTTGCTTTCAGAAGTAATTTTTGACTCGCAATTAGATTCAGAGAGCAAGTAGGTGAGATTTGATGCTGAAATAATAAAAAGTGTAGTTAGTCCATGTAGATTATCTTAAATAATATCGAATAAAAAAAAAATGAATAATAACAAAACTAAGGAGTAATTAGATTCCTGAATTGCGAAAACGTACTATGAAAGACTCAAAGAGTCGTTCAACATTCGGTCGACTGCTTGAAAAGAACCCTAGTTTACAGAATGTCAAACATTTGGTGGAATTACGTCGATGACCAAGCTGGGGAATTAGTAACACACTCGCAGCTATCTCAACTTATTTCACAAATCATTTTAATATTGATTTCAAATTTTGGCACAAGTCCAGAAGCTTTAGCGGGAGGTATATGTCGACTACATCCATCCCACTGCTCAATCGGTACTCATTTTCATCGACCCCGAAAGAATGAATGGCAAAGTCGACCTCGGCGGAATTTGAGCCCAGAACGTAAAGACGGACGAAATACTGCTAACCATTTCGCCAGGCGTACTAATGTTTCTGCCATTTCGCCGCCTTAGCATTATTTTAATATTTTTTTCTACTCTAGGCACAAGGCTCGAAATTTTGGGGGAGGGAGCCAGTCGATTAGATCGACCCCAGTACGCAACTGGTACTTAATTTATCGACTCTGAAAGGATGAAAGGCAAATTCGACCTTGTCGGACTTTGAACTCAGAACGTAGTGAGACGAAATACCGCTAAGCATTTCACCCAGAGTGCCAACGTTTCTGCCAGCACGCCGCCTTAATCGTTAACCAATATTACAAGAAGAATTA